>NC_052135.2:47903670-48162390 GCF_016086655.4 Lepeophtheirus salmonis
TTGCAATTTTGTGCATTCAGTTATAATATATAACTTTGAATATAATTAGAATAATCTACCAGATGATTAAGATTTTTCTCTTTTGAAGAGTAATTCAATTTTCTTCCTTAAATAATATTAGAAGCAGCTGATGCTAAGAAAATGTCTAAAAATCAATGGTAAAACATGTTTTGCCCCCGTTTTCTCCTTGTACTCTATAAAAATCCCATT
The DNA here is from genome assembly GCF_016086655.4 of Lepeophtheirus salmonis. Classification (NCBI taxonomy): domain Eukaryota; kingdom Metazoa; phylum Arthropoda; class Copepoda; order Siphonostomatoida; family Caligidae; genus Lepeophtheirus; species Lepeophtheirus salmonis. Next base: position 47,903,881 of record NC_052135.2, read on the forward strand.
ATTAATCATATCTAGAATTGTAAATTATAAGCACTGCTAATATGTAAAAAAAAGCATGATCCACAATATAAATCGTTCATGAATATTCAAATATCTAAAAAGTGATTACTAATGAAGTACTCACTGGTGAGCTTATTTGACCCCTACTAGCTACTAACGTTGGAAGCTTTAATTAATAGGAGTTTACGAGGAAAATGATGTTTCTAAGACATCATTTAAATTAATTAAGTCTCCACTAGAATTTAGTACCTCAGCTTCATAGAAGATGATTGTTTTGTTATTTGGTACTTTGGATGCATATTCCTTTAAAACATTGCAAAATTCGGCAAATTCCTGTTTGATTTGAGAACAGACGATGAGTGTCTACAGATTGGGTATTCATTTTATCAGAATTTCCTTTAAGAGGCTATTTTTCAAACTATTACTAACACTAGATTGAAAGGCCTTGCAGTGTTCGTTCAACTTTGTTATGTTTTTGCTATGAGGACACGTCCATAAGGAAATCAAGAATCGTGGGTTCTTCATCTTGGGAAAAGGAACTGTAAAGTTTCAAAATTATTGAATTCAACCCATGGTTTGTTCAAATAAAGTTTTTATTGGGCAAATTCCCTATATCATTGACCAAAAACGTAGCAACCAATGTGTTGGATTTTTCAGAACCATCACACACTACGAAAATGACTTCCATTATGTCCAAATACGTATCAAGACCTCCTTGTGAAATTTGAGAGACATAAATCAGAATCTTGAGACCGATTTGGCGTATTTGGCCAGATCCATTTGTTGTTTGGATGATTTATGTTCTATTGGTGATGAGCATCGTTCTTTTGGGATTAACAATGAACGAACCATACGACCATGGTTCTCTTAGATAACTGAATGTATTTTACACCAAAATTGGTGGTAATTAACAATAAAAAACAGACTAAAATAGTCTTGATGCGTAAAAGTTCCTATATAAATGCGTTCATTGTTTCTCTATTGTATATGTTTCTTTTTTTAAATATAAATATTCTCAAATGGGAACAATGCCCGTATGGAGTGAAATATAGAATAAAATATATTGTTCAAAAAACTTATAAAAATTAAATAATACAACAATAGATCCTTTTAATCATGAAACTCCTTCATATAGTATATATATGCAAAATACCATAATATCCAGGTCATTTTATTATTGTAATATTTGTAACAACCTTTGCTTTTTACAATAAACAAACATAAGTCAAATATTTTATTTTATTAATAAAAGTAAAAATAAAGATAAGGCCATTTTCCCATTTGGGAACATTTTTTTTAAGAATTTGAAAAAAAATAAGGATTAATATTGATTTATATATAATTAAATTGTCACTTTACTATAAAATAAGTTACCAAGGAAAAATTGAAAGTTTATCGTTTTATACAACTAGGACAATCAGAAATTTCTTGTACGTAATTTATATTTAGTTTTGTATAGTCGATTACATTGAACGACCATTGATATAGTTCAAAAATAGTTAATTTTAGTGAGAAAAAAAATTCAAACCTTGTTCTTAAGCGGGAGCAATACCCACTTATTGGCTAATCCAGAATCAGATAGGAGAAAGTAGAGTAACTACATTTCATTCTACTTGTATAAGGTGACCAAACATTTTATTTAATCCGGACATCTCTTTATTTTCAGAAATCAAAGTATGCAATTATTTATTGTACCACTCGCATGGATGACAAATCAACATAAATGCCCAACGTGGTTGCAAATATTTATAAAATGCAGACAGATTAGTCAACAAAATTTCTACTTTTTTTTACCCTTTGATTTAAATGCTGATTACTTGTCCCTTGAGAACCACAAAAATGACCTTTATAACCCAAAATTACTTCTTCTTCTTTTTTTTTTAAATATGTTTTTTAAGAAGAAAAAATATGTTTACACAGTTTATTTATTTTTATCATACTTATTATATATTGCAGGCTGGATATACTTCTGGATGATCCTGAAGTCACCGAAAACATTATAAACATAATTCAGTACCTATTTTCAAAGATACAACACGGCAAAGATGTATTTCTGCTCGTACAATCAATGCTGCAAAAAAATCATAAATACGTGCAGAAGGAAGGGATCTATTATATCTATAAGAAAGCGTGAGTGTTGCAACAGTATTCAATTAATTTCTAGAAGCGACATCAGCAATGAAGATAAACAGATAAGTTGGACCAAATGTATAGAAAGGGGGATCTTATGCACAGAATGAAAATGAACTATATAGATGATTAATCACATTCAAGTGTGTGGGACAAGAAAAAATAAGAAGTAAAGTTAAAAATATTTATTTAATTGAATCGAATAACTTGGAGTACATATTTAGAAACATTGAAGAAATTTACTCCAAGCTATACTCATGTTATGAATGTACAAAAGAAGTCAAATACAGAAGGTATATGACATGCATTGCCTCTTTTTGTGAATAATTAATTTGTGAACCTGATGATTATTTTAGAATAGGAGAAGAAGATCAAAACCAAGTGGAGAAATATTTGACATGCGCAGAAATTAAGAATGCCATAAAAATACCAATCTTAATAAATCCCCTGGGCCGTCTAGCTTTACATTTAAATCTTTTAAAAAGTACATTGACCTTTTAACTCCAGTTTTGTTCTTTTTTTATAAAAAGGTAATAATGCTACGATATTTTCCAGAATTTGCATTGGATGGACGGAAAGTTCTCATTCCGAAGATAAGCAAGAACCTTGGACAGCTGAAAAATTACTACCCATTAACTGTGCAAAATCGCATATACAAGATATTTTCATATGTATTGGTGAATAAAATAAAGAGTATTAATAAATCGTTTATACATCCTTCTCAAACATTGTTCTTTGGAGAACAAACATATGGATAATGTACCCTTTACGGTGTAGATCTTCTTAGAATCTGAATATAATAATTCATTAATGGCAATAGACTTCACTATAGCGTTCGGCACGGTGTCTCACGATTACATCATTCGTATACTATATAAGAAGGAATAATTAAAATGGTGGGAAGTACTCATGTAAAGGTCTGGAATACTTGTTAGGTATGGAAATCAGGAAGCTTACTTAATTAATAAGAGAGGAGTAAGACAAGGTGACCCTGTGTCTGCAATTTTGCTTATTTTAGTTATTGACTAAATTATACAAGACATTCAGAAGGACAACAAAATAATAGGTTTCTCATCCATTCCAACCCATCCCAAATGTATCTGTTATCCTGACAATCTAACATTGGTTTTAGGGGGAAAACCTTTGGATATTATAAGATTCATAAAAAGGGTCATGGTACTTCCAAGAGATTTTTCATACATATCGGGATAAAATATTAATGATGGAAAGACAGAAATACAGAGTTCTTATGAAGGTATTATAGGAAAAGGCTGGCCAAGTTTCCGTACTTCAATGGAAATTAAACTACTTGGAGCTTGGGGGGGAAATTCAGGATGCAAGAAAAATGAAGAAGAAATTGTTGGACGAATTGGACAGTCTAGCTCCTTTTTTTTTTTTTTGGGATGAACTTAAATATGTGGGACAAGATTAAAGCATGGAACATTTACGTCATCCCAACAATAATCCACCTAATGAAGGTAACTCCATATGATGAGAGAACAACAAAAAATTGAATAAGACAGAGTTTTCCTTCTTCCAGGTAAAGAAAAAGAAGAATATTTCATATGAGAGGCTGGACAGACCAATAAATATGGTAGGTTTATATTTATTGAGTATCTCAGAGATGTGGAAGGGTTTGAATTTTTATTGGATAACGAAAATGTGGGATAGTGAAGAGTTTTGTTGCGAAACACTCAAAGTTTTCTTAGAGGAAAATATTTTTATATTGTTAGAAAATCCTTGTGCCAGTTATGGGAGAATATATAAATTACTCGCTTCCTATTGTAAGTTCATGAAAGATCTAGGCAAAAGAGCGAGAGATGTTACCCAAATGCTGGAGTTATCTCTTGGTTGGCGGAACATAATTTTCGTGCAAAATTTGAATAATTTATAGGTGTCCAAAGACCTTTAGTACCTTTCCGGAAGAGAGCTTCTTTGATGTCTACTTTTGAAATTAATGATGTTTTAAAAAGCCACCTATGTCCTCTTCTCTTGGATACCTGGAGAGGATAGGAATAAAAAGAGCCGGTAGCATTAAAGCTATAAAAAAAAATATTTGTCAGCTGCTAAAAAATGTTTTAAGTATCGCCTACTTTAAGGAGCACTGGAGGTGGGTTCAAAATTTTATAATGATCGGAGGAGCTTTTGTCCTTTTTGCAATTTAGTTAATGGAACGACGGATCATCTCTTTTGGGAGTGGGAGATATTGAAGCACCTGTACTGGAGAGTTTCACAATTTTTGTTGGATACATTTAAGGTCAAGACCGGGAATGTTAAGTTTTTAGGTTATTATAGTGGAAAAGAAGAATATTTTATTAACACCATCATAGCAAAGGCACAGTAAATTTTATATGCGAAGAAGGCCCAAGGAGACATATACCTGAAAGGTGTTTTCCCCTCTATCGAATTATATAGCAAACTGTTAAAGAGACTCAGATAACTTACTTTATTTTTGTTTTCTCTTTTAAATGATTTAAATTTTTGTGTTTTAATTTTTAACTATGCTTTTAATTGTTTCTACATTGGTTTAATTTTCAAATATGAATCGACCTATGCTGTTAGATTTGTTTTATAAATGATAACCTATGTTAGTATATAAAAATGATAAAAACATGTGTTGTAATTAAAGCTATGCCGTTAGGCCAAGAAAAAAAAGTATGCCTATTACTGCTAAATCCTCTGTAGTTTGGAATCATATGATCTTGGTCTAACTTTTTGAATTCCTGAAACTAACATAAGCTTCCTGCTGGGTTCTTATTATTATGGGTGGTGTGAGTTTCCAATCCCTGTTTGGATAAGAGATACTGGAGGAAAGAGGTAACCCACTTTCTCCCAGTTTATGACAAAGGCATTTGTGTCGTCTGGAAGCCAGGAAACGTACTTTTCAGTTTTATGACTTAACTTGAGAACAAAATAGTCGCATTTGGGTTGAGGCATAAGAGGGAGATCTGGAAAATCAGAAGGCAACGCCATTAAACTCCATACTTGCATACTTTGAAGTTATAATATATTTCATTTAATAAGGTTTTTTTTGTTATAAAATAATATTTCCTTCAATTTTTTTATTTTATAAATTTATTGCATTTTTTTATGTTTTAGTTGTGTCGAAAAGGTTATATTCAGCTTGTTGCTTACAATCAAAAACAAGACTTGGGACTAGGGCTCATCAATAAGAAGCGCATTTTAACCATTCATTCTTTAATAATATTATATATTGTTTTTCATTAAAAAAGGAATATTAGTACTCGCATGGATTAAATTATTTAAAGTAAAAATTAGCAAGAAACTTTGTTCAATTTTAAAAATATTATTGGATTAGTTGCATAGTTCCTCTCTCAATCATTGAGGGTAAAGTTGAAAAATTATTTTAAAAACCTTGCTATTATTCTGATTACTGAACTGAAATAAACAGAAAGCTTCATCCAGACTGCATTGATTTCACATATCTCCAATTCAAGAGTTTAATAGGAACAAAATAATTTGATTTAAATTTTTTACATTTAATTCTAGTGAAGAAACAGTCAGGGCTGTGGAGTGAGCTGGAGGTCAGCAATTATTTATACACAGAGTCAAAGGATTTTGATATCACATAATTAAATAAATTGATTCGGAGCCAGGATTAATAAATATTATCACCCACTAACCTAAAAATAATTAATTGATTGATATGTGTACTTCGAATGAAACGTCAAAAAATTTCAACTATGTACTCCATTGGCTCTGTGCAATCTATAAATTTATATTTTAAGTAGATAACTACTAAAAAGAATTATTAGTTACATTCAAAAACACTAAAATTGTGACTTTAATCGTAGTTTTGTCCTTTTTTACAAAATTAATAGGCTATGTTCTCAAGATAAATATTACTTTATTTAAATGAAATTGGAAATATGTGTCCATTACGAACATACAATACATTAAACAAGGGTTAAACTTATTTGTACAAATTTGGGCTATCAGCTTCACCTTAATACTCACCTGGCTTTCTCTAGTTACCTGCAAAGTTTTCCATACTTATTGTTAACTACCAATAGAGAGCATGACTTTGTTATTTTTATACCAATTATATATTTCATTTATGAATTTTACTTTTTATTTGATATCAAATAAGAGCAAATATACAAACGCTTATCGCACTGTAAATGAGAAAAAGTTTGTTATTATTATTAATAGTAAACTTGAAATATATGATTTTTATTTTACTTATCAACATAAGAAATAAAGCTTTATTGCATATGGAAATCTCTGCGGACAAAAAAAGGGACTGAGCTGAAACTTCGGACATGTCCATTTCTATAAAAGTATTATTTATTTTTCCTAATTGGCAACTGTCATGACTCCTAGACTTATGGTATCTAATTATAATTTAAAATAGTTTTCTTTAAGAATAATAAATTATCATGTTTTGATAATTTTTCCTTGTGTCCATAGAGAAAGAAAAACATACAAGATACATAGCCACTGACCATCGGATGAATCTTTAAGGAGCATCAAATTTTCGAGAAAAAGAGCATAGATTATTTTTTTTAAACAATTTTCTCTATCTTTAGTGTAGAAGTGGTAAAATTTACGCGTGGTATCCTCTGTGAAAGTCCTGTCACTTCGCCACTGCATTGTCAATTTCTCATGATAAATGGGGGTAAGTTCAAATGATACTCTATTAATAACGTCAAGCTTTTTTTAAAATAATATTTAGTTATTTCAGTTTATATATATCTTAATCCCCTGTTTAGTCCTGATTCGATCCGTTGGAGTTTGGACACAGTTCCAATCAAGATCATTTTTTTAACTAAAATTTATCATTCACTCTATAAAGGATAAAATGATAAATAGATAAAAGCAGTTCAGTATCTATATAGACGAAATATTTTTCCTTTTTCCTTCTAAACATACAATTTTTACTCTTGCCCAATTATTCCGAACTGCCAGCGGTTTACCTTTATCTATGAAATAACTAACGGTATATATTTTAAATATTTTTGAACGTAAAAGAAAAAAAAATAGAAAAATAACATTGTAACTCTGACAATTTGAAGAATGCATTGAAGAAAAGCAGCTAAGCTGCCATGCCACTTCATTATATTAGTTACAAGCACCTATAAGAGGAAAAAAACTAACAAAAATCCAAATCCTTGGGTATCTATCAAAGGCATAGGTCAAAATTACTTTGATTTCGTTTCACAATTCAACTCAAACCCCAACAAGGATTTACACATATAACTCCCTGACAATCCCTCACAGTTATTCTCAATCTTTCACAAATGAGCAGATATACTAGTGATAACTTTTTACAATGATTTTGTATTCTCAATAATTAAAGAATAATTCTAATGGCTTTGAAATAAAATACAAGTACTAAAAATTTCACACAAGGGTAAATGTTTAGAGCAAAATCTTTTTTTTTTATATTATTACTTTTGATTTATTTTACATTACAATTCTAATAAAAAATTACAGAACCTTTAGCCTTATAAAAGTTCTGTATTTTGGATTTAAAAATAACTGAGCTAATCGTTTAAGTTATTATATTTATTATATTATCATCTTTCTCTATCTCTCTCTCTCTCTCTCTCAGTTCCCTTTATTTAGTAATGCATACTTAAATATTTGAGTGAGTTTATATAAGTATGCATATATACATAGTCAAAACTCAACCAAGCGGCAAGGCAAGAGAAACTGAATAAGGGGACATACCGTGCACTTGACCTGTCAAACAAGATTTGGTGTTTTGGAACTTTTCAAAAATTAAAAATAGTAGATAAAAGAATATAATAGGGTACAGAAATGTTGGAAATTATGTAAGGGAGAAGTTATATATGGAATCTAGTGTTATAATTCATTTATTATTTGTCTAATCAATACTGAAAAAAATGTAATATTATTTTGTTAATATAACAACGTATATTAATAAACTCTTATACAAAATAATTATTTATTATCTGTAATTATTTCATTTGTGTGGAAATACTAGATCTTCGTTGGAGTAATATTATAATATGGTGATAATTAATTTAGTTATTTATAATTGCAATGGCATTCAAATAATCCTTACATAGTAGTAGTACATAATATCACTTGCAGACAAATATATCAAGAAAAAGAGTTTAAGATAGATTTACTCTTGTTTTCCATTTAAGAAAAACTTAAAGTATGATGGAACTAGGAGTGAGTTTTGGAGTATTTAGAATGTATAATTGTTCACGTAGATACTATAGCACAAATTCGATTATATATAAATGAAATTCAAATGAGTGTAATAGAGACTAGTAATGCATACCACATGCGTTATATGCATCAAGGAACTGAAGTACCTGTATCAATGAAATATTTCTCTTAAGGTAGGAGATGAAGCAGAGTTGACTTAAGGAGGGATAGACTCAAGAATTTCAATGAAGGAGCTGTGGATGGAGAAGGAGAACTCTCTTCACTCTTTATTGGGCCTTTGATCCGATTATTATCTCGCTTTACGAAATACCCGTAGAAGTATGTGATAATTCTATAGAAGATATGGAGTAATGGATATATTCTTGAGCATAAATGTGATGATTTGCGAGGTTAAAAGTAACTATGAGTGAGGCACAAAGAGGCAATATCCCTTGACTGACTATAACCTGAAGTTGAAGAGAAGATTTGAGATGAGAAGACGTGTTCTAGCTTACACAGATATCCGAATGGGAAAATATGAATTCCTTGGTAGACAAAGGATGAGTGGATGCAGATCTGTATATGCATATGCTCCTTTGGAAAGATCCATGCAAATCCCCATAAATTAAATGTCTTGAGAGACAGTCCAACTCTTCCCTTCCCTCGTCTGTCAATTGATTAATCCCAATGATTTGTATCAATACTTCACCAGTCAATTATATTTATTCAATATCAATCTATATTGACGTAAGCCAGGTGTGTTTTTTAGCTGGCCTATTACTTTATATTGGTAATATAACGAAGGCATTTTCTTTTCCTTAGCAGTTGGTATCATAGTTTAGTTCCTGAGTAGTGAAGCATATCCCTGATGCTTTTTTGCAGAGTTATAGTTAAGTCCTTTTTAACTCAAAGTAGCACCTACACAGGAGTAATTCAAGCAAATTTTCTTGTTTATATCCTTTTCGCCTTCCTCCCTAGTAACAGCTGATTGTAGCTGATCTAATGAAATTTTATAAGCATTATTATTTCTCTCTTCCTAAACATTCTTCAAATTGTCAGGGTTTATAGACAATAATGAAATTCTTACACTAAGAAATTGTTGGGCCAGCGTATGATACGATACTTCAATCTGTTTTAATATTTGGGAGAAAAACATATTTCATGTTAGGTTTTATTCCTTATAATAGTCGAATTCACTACAAGAATAGGAAGGGGTTAAAATAGAACAATGAGCATATGTATTGTAGTATATATCTATTAGTTTAATCATTTATTATATAAATTAGTTCATTATGGCTTACTTGAAAAGAAACTGCATCCTTTTGTGTGTACATATATTGTGGTAAGCCCATCAATATAAGTAAGAAAAACTCTCGTCAATTTGACGAAATAGTTCCTTTGTTTAATGTAAAGGAATGAAAGGGAGGATGTGTCTTTTTGGTGGTAAGAATTAGAGTCCGACAGATATATTGGTAAGCCAATTATAGGCAGTTGGAGAATAATTGGTTATCAGTCATTTTTTCCTATTATTACCGATATTTGTTTGCATAAAAACAAGATTAATTGATTTATGTAAAAAAAAAAGATTATCAAATATTTTAAAAGGTACTTAATCTTTGAATATCCAGAATTGGCTGGAGCTTTCATGTGGGAAAGTTCCCATTCTTTGTTTATCATTAGATCCAAAGTGAAAGGCGTGTAACATTGCTTATGTCATAGCGATCTTATTTCTTTACCCCTTTATATCATTTATTTTCTGAAGACTAAAAACTTCCATGAAATCTTTCGCATGCTTTATCTTCCATCAAATAAAATAAAATATTATTATGTTATATAAAAATAGTTAACCAAGAAATTTTATTATGAGAAAAATTATAGTATATAATTTCTAAAAATCTGAGTAGATGAATTACTTTAATAATGAGAAAAATTATGGTTTAGCTATGCTTGAGAGTTTGTGTGTATTTGAAGTTTAAAAAATTACCAAAGTATTAATTATCAGTCTATTTATCTTCAAAATAGAAGAATAAGTCCGGTCCTAATATGAGCCTAATTAAGAGATAAGTAAGTAAGCACTTCGCATCATTCTAGGGTTCACTTCAGTTTTTGGTATGGTATCGAAGTATTGAAGGACCACCATTTTGAAATATGAATTGTGTATTGAGTATATACATACTTTTGATGTAACAGTCTCAAAATTTTGGCATCTTGTCTGGTCCTATCTTCAACCTTAAGAATGTATCCGAATTGGACGTACAAATCGGTCCATAGAACAATCTATGCAGTATGATATTATATATAAATACCTTTGACGTCATCATCAATCAATCTTGATTGATTGGAATCAATGTTAATAATAATAATAAATATTTTAATCATTCCTAAATTAAAAATAAAGACAAATTATTCTCGTTTATGAACTATAAAGTTTAACCTACTAAATTTAGTTAGTAAACTAAGATATTATATTCTAGTGTTACTAAAAATGAATGTCTTTTAGAATGTGCATTAAAATGTTGGGCCAAGACAGCCCTAATACTTACAATTATTGGTTCAATGATCCTTTGATGTTTAGTTATTTTAATCAAATTGTGTATGATTTTCTCAAACGCAATGTGAATCTCAAAGTAAGTTTTGGATTAAAGCTTTTACTTCTTAATGATGTATATAATTATATTGTTTGAATATATATATATATAAATGATAATCAATAGGTTTTGTCCTTATTTTTGTTTTTATAAGAGTACATGTAAGATGGACAAAGTTAATTTTTATAGCCACGAATATAGAAGAAAGCCCTTAATTAGGAAAAGAGGAAATTTCAAATAAATATTAATTACTTTCATCCAGTTGAAAGTAATGTAGTGAAATAGGGTACATCGAAGTATACGTAACATTATAAATAATTATTTTTTCACTTATGATTTATGTTCATGGATGTACGGTTTTGAAAGTCGTATCTAAGTAATAAATCCAGAGTGCGACAGAGAAATTTTCTAAGTCGTTATTTTTTTTTTTTTTTTTTTTTTGCGCTTATTAAGATTTCATGTGACACCTTAAGCAATATTCGGATACATGTGTTGTTCTTCTTCCGCATTGTTTTAATTTGATCAAAATCGGACGGAAAATGAGTGAACACTGTATCAACAAGGTCAAGGGTTTCGGATCTTTTCGACACGGATGCTGATCTAAATAGAATTTCAGACATGTCAGCGTGACCGTGAGGACAATCAAAAACATTAGATTGGCTAAAGAGAATGGGAAAGGAGACAAAAAGAAGGTAGAAAGTGGTTTGAAGCGAGATGAAACATTTTTCAAGTCCATAGAGGCTAAGATAAAGGAAGATCCAACAGCATCAATGTGCCACCTTGCTGACGAGTTAAACATGGAAGAGATCACCATCAGAAGCGCAATTCATTATAACCTTGGTCTTTAAAGCTTTTTCTTGAATCCAAAACATCTCTTCGCCGACATGATGAAGGTCTTAAGGCATGAAGTGTCATCCATCGACTGTGAAGATCTTCTCAGACAGGAAGATCTTCCCAGTCGACCAGGTTTTGAACTGCAGAAACGACAAATTTATAGTAGCTGAAGGTGGCCTGGATTTCCTCAGGTGATGACCTGAGGAAATCCAGGCCACCTTCAGGAGAAAATATCCTGCCAAACAATGTGCTTGGGAGTTGAGGCCTCTGATGAGAAGAAAATAGATCCCAAATGCTTCAAATCCAATGAAAACATTGAGGCTAAGGCCTACCATAAGATCCTGAGGTGGAAAATCTTACCCTGGCTGAAGACTAACTATCCTGAGAACAACTATTTGTGGACCCAAGACGGTGTTCTGAGCCATACAGCCTTGAAGACACAGAACTTCTGCAAGGAGCACATTGCTAGCTACTGGAACAACACCTTCTGGCCCTGTTCCAGGTCGGATCTCAATCCCTTCGACTTCATTCTGTGAATCACCTTAGAGGACAAGGTGGGAAAGACATCAACAGAAATACACAGGAGCTTAAGGCCAGAATCAAGAAGTAAGGGGCCAGCATATCCAGAGATTATATTGTGGCAACCTGCGCCAAGTTCCGCCATAGTGTCTTGAAGCAGCTATATTGAATAATTATTTCCAAGATTGATTGCTAAAAAAAGTATTGAAGGTTTTGGTTTTGGTTTTGCTTCTTGATCACGGAATAATTCCCCGTCGTGCGCTGTATACAGGGGACAATCGGAAAAATGTCCTCTTTGATTATCCTTATTATTTGTAAGTAAAGATTGTTATTAAAAATGAAACTCAGTTGGATACTTTTTTTTTTTTTGCTACGTTAAGTTTTTGTTATTTTTTCTATAACAATCTGAATCGATATCTCTGTTCGAACTGAAAATCAAACATTGGACCACAATTTATTTTTTAACAAGGCCGCATTTATTTTCTCTTTAAAAAAATTACTCATGAAAATTGTTTATTTGTCCACCAAGATCGGTTCTAAACCAAAGTTGGGGCGAATTAAAAAAACTATGACAGTTTCACACCTGCTTAGAATTTGAGACCGAAATCCAATACTCATTTTTATACTGATTTCTATTTTCGTTGTCAAATATCAAACAATTCAATTTGACGTTTTTGAATACACACTGTGTACGTTTACATCTATTATATGCACCTCTTAGTTACTTATTAATAATGGAGAAGTCTTATATATGAATAAAAAACTGTTCAAGACACGTATTATCAGATTTTTAATGCAATGATTAGATATTTTGTTTTCAATATGTCATGTTGCTTTTTTTTGCACAACATGTGCATATAATATGCATAGATCCTAGCTTATTAATTTATGCACATTGTCTTTCTCTCCCTTCTTTACTTCCATACTTATATCTGTTCAAGAGATGGATAGATGTATTTATTAAGTCAAGACGACATATGTAATAAATTATATTATAATACATAAATATTATATTTATGTATGTCTAACAATGTGAAACTTGCTTAATATATTTCTAAATAGCATTATGTAGATTTATTAAATACTAATGGTATATCCGGATTTGCTCGAAGTTATTTGTTCAACTATAACATAATTTTGTTTTTACTTTTGTAATAAGCATTCATTGAATAGTAAATTGAAAGATTATTGCCAAAATTAAATTTATATATAGTTCGAAAATTAAGAGGATATTTAAAATAAAGTTATTAATCATTATTTAAAATTCCAATCACATACACTAAAGTACTTCCTTTTAAATAAATTTTTTAGTATTTTCGTCTTGTATTCAGATATACAAAGTGCTATAACATAATTTCATTTTTCCAAAATACAAAAAATTATAAATTTTATAAAGTAAAAAATTTAAAAAAAAAAATTAATAATGATAAAACACATTTATAATTTTGTTCAATAACAATATTGGACTTAATATACTTAAATAATGTTTATACAATACATACATTTGAAAATAAGAAATGGTGACACAAAGAGTGTTATTTTTTATATTTAAATTCCCAAAAACGGAATGAGAGATCTAAAAAATTTCAAAAAGTGTTCTCAAACTTTCCACCAGAGCAGCAATCATATATAAACAATTGATCCAAAACACCAAAATACTTTTTATGCAATATATGATTACATTATTTAGGATGTTAATTTCATTGGTAATGATTTGTTAGACGAAGTATACTCCTCTGGAAGAACACATTTACCCAAAACATGCAACACTCTGACATGTTACCCATAGTTGTTCTTTTTCTGTTGTTTGTTTTTAATTATCTCAAAGCATACTTTCTGACCATTTTTTCTATCCCATTATCCATATCAAAGATGTCTCCTCTCTTGTTAGTCACTGTTATTACTGCCCAATGGGATATTTATTTATTAGTAATTTACGAAGGAAATAAAAGGCTTTTTTTCTTGCCAAATTTATTTAATGGTTAATTATTTCATTAATGAAGAAAAGGGTAGGTACCTACCTAGATAGGCGGGTAACAATATTGGTATATAGGCATTTATATATATTTATGACAGGTTTGAAGTAGATATACCCATGTACAAATACCACCTTTCAATGGACAAAAACAAACATACATACATAGAAATTAATTTTCTTTCCATATACATTAAGCTAAGTATATAATTTTTTTAGAACAGCTATAAATATACAAAATGGATATATTTCATTATTAATCATGAATATATAAATAACTAAATATCCATTACATAAAACAATTGTCCTGTTAAATGTTGTTATTCCCTAAACATGAAATTTTCGATTTTTTAAGTACCGCATGACGTTTATGTATGTATATATGTAAGGGAGGCCGGGGAGAGTTTTCACATATACGACTAAATTATACAGAGTTGGTTTGACTTGTACCTTCCGAAATTTAAGACTACATATTTAGCAACAAGGGAAGCTTGCTTTTTAGCGGAATTCTAGGAAACAAAGTCTTGAAATTAAGGGATTCTTAGAAAATATCGGGATCCGGTAAGTGAATAATAGCCAACGTAGCTTAGTGGTCTACGCACTCGGGAGAAATAATTCGTTTTAACTCTATTTGCGTAAGTTTGTTTCACGGTCGCTCCTAGAGAAGGGAACGTACAATATATGTATGGACTGCAAAGCAGAACCATAGATGTAAAGGCCATTACCTCCCACTTCCAATTTTGTATAATTTTTTAAGTTATTGTTATAGAAAATTCCGTCAGGTATATCCATTTTTTTTAATATAATACTATTGTATAAATTTAGTCACTTCTAAAAAATTCTTTGTCCAGTTTTTATAAAAACCTGCAGGAACCCTAAAGGGCATCACCATTATATAATTATCTACCCCCCTCCCCAACTTAAAAATACATTTTGAAATTCCGTAAGATCTGACCCTCAAAAAATGATAATTGATGAACAGGGTAATTATTTGGTGGATTAAGTACATATATTGAAATGAAATCTCCATCATGAAATAATTAAATGCAAGACTTTCTTGAAATTTTCTCATGAGTGAAAGCCCTAATAGCTACAAATTTTCTGCATTCTTGGAGTATATTAATAGATTTTACTATGTTGATGTTTCCACAATTGCCAGTTGAATGCAAATCGTCCGATGTTCCAACTGTCTCCGTAGCCAGAAACGGTTACAGCAGTTAAAAAATCAAATTTGAGGTTGAAATTTTAAAAAAATGGATTAAACAATATTTTTGATGAATAAATATCTAGACTTTTTAAAATATTTAGTTATTAAATTTTTGATGTATTACAGTAGATTAAGAAATAATAAGATTTCTAAATATTTTACTGATAAGTGTTATATGTAGATCGGAGAAATTTACTCTGGAAAAGCCCTGAAGGTATTTGCCCTTGTAAAAACATGCCTGTTGTGAAATTTAAAATTATTAAAAATTAACTTTGAGAAAAAAACTGTTTTCCCTTTTTACCCATCATTACAATATCTCAAATTTATCCACACATAATTATTTTTGAATTTAAAAAAAAAGATTATCTGATAGCAAAAGAATCAATCATTTAAATGTTATACTTTACAAGAAAAGCAATGAATAAATAAAATGTATTATTATAAAAATAATGCTCCCTAAAAAACTACTTTTATCTCTCTAAAACAGTTTTATCTAATATCTGGAAGAAGAGTTAAAAAAAATATTGTATTTTGCACTGATAATAATAGTATCATAATGTAATACAATTGTGATATAAATTTTATGACTGTAGCTTTTTGATATTCGAGACAAAACGGCTGTTGCAACTATCCTCAGCCTCCCCTACATAAAAGACCTTATAATTTCTTTTTATTAATGTAAAATGAATGGAATAATAACATATTACAAAGATACGTTGATTTAATGGATTGACTTCCTTTTCTTCCATATTTGTATATTAAAGTGGTCCTTAAATTTGCTTTTGTTACTTTTGGAAACGTTGAGAGGACAAAGTGTTGTCACGATAACAGTATTTTAGTACAGATTCTGGTACTAAACCAATATTAGTATTTCCATACTTTTGTCATGTAGTATAAGCAAAAAAACGTTAAAAGCTGTTCACATGCACTTATAGGGGTGTGCACATAGTTTTCATTTGCCATGGTGTAAGAATTTAATGACGTCATAACAGACAACTTTTTATTCGCATTTTGCTTTATAAAAAACGATTTTTTAGCTTATAAATTTGGAAAGTTATCTTTTAAACATTATTCTACTGTTATTATTGTTATAACAAACAACACAAGGGGAGCATTTTTACAAAAATATTACTTCGTTGGTAAACAATGAAGATACGTAATATTGTACCCATATTAATCAATGTTAGCAAAATGCATAAATATGCATTTTTTCACTTTGAAAAACATTTTTCAACATAAAGACGAAAAAAGATTTGGTTCAGTGCATCAGATTCTCTTCTATACCATTTTATACTGAAGTGCAATATTGCAATTTTTGTAATATTTTTTTATTGAGCATTAAGATCCTGAATTGAAGATTTTACAACAGAGTTATATAAATTTATCCGAGTTGTATTTTAATTTGTTAATTGTTTTTTTTTTATTGTCTTAGTTGATTTTAGTAATGCAATATGGTATGAGCAAACTAAAAAAATAAATTATCTGCAAAATGGTGTGACAATATGTAGTTTGAAACGCAACTTAAAGGAATTAAAAAGGTGTTGATTTTTTTTTTCCTTTTCTGTCACCCAAATACATTCTTAAAATTGAATCTGTAAATTAAAAGTAAATAAAAATATGTTCCATAATATTTTCAGTCAGGCAGTTGTATAATTTTCCCCACAGACGGCGCCATATTCTATCATTTTGTAATCAAAATGATATAAGTAAACAATGATTATGGCTCATTCCTCACAATATTTTTATTCTATTCTATGTTTATATCTAGGTTATGTATATCAATAATATGGATATGTACCTTTAATATACATTAATGTAAAATGTTAAAATATATGTAAGTACAAAAAAAATGATGGAAAAACTATATTGACACTCTTGAATGAAAGATTATTTATTTGACTAAAATAGTTATTAGTAATCCTTTATAAATTCTTCTATTATGGCTTATGTCGACTAGTTATAATGAAAAATGCTATTATTTCCAAAAGTTATAACTTTTAGAAAATTTAAGGGGGATTTACAACCACTAAATCAGTGGTTTTTAACCCATAGAATTTGAGTAGCAAGTCTCGAATAAAATTATATTTATTTGTTAAAAAAAAAAAAAATTACATATTTTATGAAAAAAAATCTGGGAGTTAATAGTCTCATTCAGATTCTGAAATTGATTAATGAGATAAAAAAAACTAAGAACCAATAGGTTCCTTGTTCATGGCGACGTTTGTATTAACTAAAGTACATTTTATTTCGACATTTAACCTAGACTTCCTTTACTGACCAATACTGTTTATTTAGTCATGGTACTATTTTAAGAAGATAATGAAGTATGTATTTGAAAATGTAATGAAATTTTAGATTTATCTCTCTCGTTTATGCCTATTGTTTGGAAAAAAAGACTTAATTGTTTGATTGGTCTCAGTCGTATTAACAAAAAGAATTCACCAGAAAAATGCATTATTTTACTATTTCAATTACTCGATGTCACGAATCTAAATAGAGAGTGGAAATGCTTGGAAGGCAAGGAATTTCCCGAGTCAAATTAAGAGTGGAGGCAAGGTTGGTATTCATTTTGATCATGGAAGACTTAAAGAAGAAAAACACTAAATAGTTCTGCAAAAAAAAGCAGCTTTGGAAATTAAACTTGCAGTATTCAAATCTGAAAAAGGTTTTGCTATGGCAATATCAAAAGATTATAAATAAGTTGGAATTGATGATGTAACAAAAGCATAAAAACTTGATGGCGAGATGGTTTTAAGTACTTATATGAAGTATGTTAGTCATATCGTCATTATGAATGAACATATCATCTGCATCAAATCATGTGGAAGAAGCTTCTGAACATACATCTTACACAATGGAACATACAATATATGAACTTATTTTTTGTTCCTTTTACAAGACAATAGTACTATCTTAATTGCAGTATGTGATTTCATTTATAATTCTTAGGCAGATGAGTGGTTTTAGACTCAAAATTACAATAAATTAATTTTAAAGGAATTGTTAACCTCACTTTACAAGGTGATAAGGCAAAAACAAGCCAGAACCCCATATGGGAAATGTAATAAATCGATCAATGAATTTCCAGATTAAACCAAAATTTAAAAATGGCTGTGAAACTTATGAAAGATCAAAAACAGAAAGTTCCCAAGAAAAAATAAACTTAAATAACATCATTTGTCTCAGTCAAAACCATTTAATACTATTCTTTACTCAAAAATCTTTCAAATTATAAAAATAAATCTATATACCTAAAGTATATAGTTATATATTTTAGAATTACAGATTTATATAAAACTTTACTTCACGAGAAGGGAAGGAAGAAGGTTTTTTAAAATAATTCGAAAATGTGATCAATATTCTTAAACTACACATAAAAATAGTTTTAAAAAAAAGGGATTACCCTAATGTACACGTTCTAATATATAAGTATTATATGTATATTTAAGTATATAGTATATACATATATATTTAGACATGTATACACACGAACGATGTGGTAGCCCACCTTTACTCTTCACTGTTGTATCTCAGCTATAGATTAGACGAAGAAAATATTGAGCAAATAAAGAAAAAATAGTTTTTATAAGAATAAACGAGTAGGAAATCTCAGATCAAGGATCCAAGATTTATTTCAAAAGGACTCATTGACTATTGGCACCTTTTTGATTGCTGCATAATTTAACTTGAGACTTGAAGAAATGTAAGACACTCCAATCCAAAGAAATAAAGGAATATTGTAACAGTAAAGTACAAAAATAATATTTGAACTTGTATTATTAAAACATAAAAAGGTGATGAAAATTACCTAGAATAATTATTATGTACAGAGTGTATATCCAAGTCTTGTATTTGCATGAATAAAATATAAAAAAGCGTGATTTTTATTTATTCAAGAAATACAACTAAAATCAAATTTGTAACACGTTGAAATACTATACATTCTGACAAAACAAAGAATGTGGGAATTGTTAATTTAAATTACCCACGCTGAAGGGATTTATAATCATTTATTCTAGGTCGGCACCACCATCTTTCATCATAATGCTAAGTTTTGAGTGCGATCTCTGGACCAGTTTGCTTGCAATAGCTGGGGTATTTGGGAGTACTAAAGCGTTTACGTGCAAACATCTGTCAAAAACGGCCAGAATTATGGAAGAACAACTCGTGGAGTTTATAAGACGCACCATCACACAGAACCACGATTGTCAGCTAATTCAAAGCCAAACACACAATAAATACCATCGAGCAACCATCATAAAACAAAATTTGTGGAAGGAGCTAAAGGCTATGCAGAGAGTTCCTATAAAAATGTTTGGAGAATTGGGAAAAACGTAGGCATATGTGAGTTTCATCCAATGAAGATTATTTTGTAGGCGACAATATAAGTTTTAATGATTAAATTTGAAATTTATGTTTTATTTAACAATTCCCAGTACTTTTTTTGACAAAATGACAGCTTTTGACGATTAAGGCAGTGTCGATAACGTACCAAACTTTGATAATGACAGCTCAGAGAAAGTCAAATTGGGATGATCCGTGCAGCAAACATTTTTCTCCAATACACCTCAAACTGTATTTTACAGGGAATCGAGATCAGGGCTGGAGGAAGGTCACACGGAGTACTGCCACATGTCTGTAATAGTGTTGCTGTATAATTTTTGGATCTTCTTGGTTGTTTGGTAATTCGCTGGACTTATTGATTAGTATGCATTCCGAAAGGAGATGCTAACAGTATCTGCAGCCTTCTCGGGACTGATACTGGAGCGGAGGAGATCGCTCACGCGTTGCCTTTTTTGTTGGTTACTTCAACATTTCTACAGTTACAGACATGGGATCAAAACAAAACTTGTTATTTTTTGTTTTAACTATCGTTTAGTTACCCAATGAAACAATGTAATTTAAAATAATCAGGATCAAATCTAATTTAAATGATTCAGCGTGCTTGGCCCCTACTCTGTACCAAAAATTCCATCCCTAACAATGACACGATACATAAGATAAACATAGTACACTTTAAATATGTAAACCAATCATAATTCAAAAAGATTTTTATTCTATTAATATATTTGTTGCCTCGTTCTGTAGAGTGTCTTTAGTTTTGCTGTCAAGAATATGGATTTTATTATTAATTTAGTAATAATTTGTCAAAGGAAATTTATTTATAGTCACAAATAACAATTTTTCATGTTGTAATGAAAGATAAAAATCCTTCATGATCATTATTCTTATTATTTTATTAGAGTAGTTATTCTAATATGTAGAACCAAGACTATTATTTATAATTACTTACAAAGGCGTAATGCATGAAGCACTCTTATACACACAACTTCAATGAAATCATGACAAGCAATTTACAAAAACAATTGTAATAAAATACATGCCATAAATATGTATGCCAAATATTTGCAAAATACATGCCAGCTCAGGGTAATTTAGCAAAAAAAAAGAAGAGAGGTTTTGCAACTGTCCTAAGTCTTCCTATCCTTCTTTTATGATAGAAACAAAACATATAACGAAAAAAAGATATATCACCAGGGCTATTAATAGAAATTTTCTTTGAGAAAGTCTTAACCTATTTAACAAATTTTTCAGGATTTTGACATAACCTTATTTTTATAAATGGCAAATTTCACAATTGATATTTTTAAATTTACAAATGACAAAATTGACCAATAATTTATTTTTTAAGAAAGACAAATTTGGCAAAAAACTAGGATCTATGGTATTTTACCATCACCCCGCCAAATATCCCTTCCCATATTCTGTAGTCATGGTCCTGTCTCACCTTCTATTTCTTAAAAGCAAAATTGTTGGTTGTCAATGATTCAATATATGTATTTATCACATATCGGCTAAGGATTCCATTTCGCAGGAAATTGTATTTCAACAGGATTCCGGGAAATATCGGCATCTTCTGATCAAATAAATTTATGTGTTTCTAGCAATTTTGTAAGAAGAAATAATACAAAATTCAATCGTTTCCTATCCATTATATTTCAACTCCCAGGTTTTTTTTTATTTTTACTCATAATGCGTGGGGCCTGCTTTTTTTAAATTTTGTTTCCAATTTGACCCGGAACAAAAATATTTTGTGATAAACAAGCTAATTTAAAAAAGATTATATAAATCTAAAGAAACTTTTCTAAGGAAATAATAAAATAAGGAAACCAAACGGGATCATATCTACATATGTAATATTGTTATACATATAGTTTATTATTTGGATATTAATGGGCAGGAGTTGGAGTGAGGAATACTTATCTACATTATTATTGGTTGAAGACAGTCGAAGAAATATTCAAGAACTTTTCTTTTTGCGCTTTTAAATAGGGAAGGAGAAAAGTATACAACCTTTTTAAATTGCAACTCGCTAACTTTCTTTCAAAAGCTGTAGAAAGAAAAAAAAGAGCAGTAATTAATTGGTATACATAATATAGATATAGTAAGCTAATGGTGCTCTATACGCCCCAACTTTAAATAACTATATAGTAATAAAGGTTATTCACATCTTAATAAGATTTAATTAATTGATATGAGTTCAAAAATCAACATGGAGAATAATAATAATGACCAAGATATTTGCAAGTTTATCTTGCAACCTTTCCTTTTCAAACAGAATAAGAGGCCTAAAATCACTTCCTCACTTTCCTAATTTGTCCAAGATGACTTAAAGATCATTTATTCAAGCTCAACAGATCAATTTGCAAAATATTAATTTGGGGCAAGACCAAATAAAAAAACTAACACTTTTACAAAAAAAAAAATGAATGATTATTTTTCATGTTAGCGAAAAATAACCCCATGACCAACACACATAAGAATATTTATTGAATCCCACTATCAACTGTTTTGTACAAAGTTAAAGATGTAAAAGTTAACTTTTTGTTAGCCAGTCAGGTATTACTCTCCCCTACGGAGGAAATATTCTTGTCCAAAGTAGAGTTATACTTATCAACGTTCAAGGTAATAATCGTACAACAAGAAATCGACTGCTGGCAAAAAATATATAACTGTTAACGTTGTCTACTAATGTGTGAGTCATTGATTCTTAAGTAGGAGGGATTTCTCCACCCGCCCACCCCCACCCCTCCTCCAAGGGCGAATTTGTACTCTTAACAATTTGAAATAAGATATTTATTACACTTCAAGTGAAAAATCAAATATTTTCAGACACAACAAAATTTTGTCAATAGTTGAAAAATGGCTCCATAATTGAGAGTCTGAAAAAGGTACTTGCAATTAAAAGCTAAAAACCCTTGGTGAAATTAAATTGATGGTTTGCCAATTGCAAAACATTATCATGAAGTAGATTTTTTGTTTTTCTTATCAATAGGGAAATGATCACTAATTAACACAAATATATTGATATTAAGTCCTTCAACAATAATAAGAATACATATGAAGAGATAAATGTGAGTTTCGATATTTATCGGACGTACATCGCTACCAATATGTTTGGGATTGGTCCTTTGAAAATTATACACGTTGTAACGTGTACACGTTCTATAGAAATATTGACAGCTGATAAAAATATAGAAATATGTAATGTTTTCTTTTCTGGTCAATATTATAATTTTCCTGCACAAAGACCAAGCAGATTAACTGAAAAGCTCCAGGGTTTATACGTAAATGGTGTTGTTATTTTTTTTTTTTTTTTGGGGGAAGGGCTGATAAATGTCTTGAAAAGTGTAATGGAACCTCTTCTCCATAAAGCAAAGAAATAAAAAATAATAATAATATTTTTTTTAAACTCAATTTTGAATGAAAAAAATAATAGTATTTTCTTTATTAATGCCGAAACTTTTCAGCCCATGTGTTATTTCTGCTCGGGAAAATCAAAAAACGGACTTAAACAGTGTTTATTACCTGTGATGTCATTTTTAGAGTGGTTCATTTTATATAAAAAAATTAAATTTTCTAGCTAAAATCAATTATTTTGAGGTATTTTGTACCATACTTAATATATTGATTAAAATAAAAAATAAACTTTATGTATATTTACAGCTCCCTTTTTTATCATATATATTACATGTCTAAGTTGAACTAAGTTAAAGTGATAGTTGTTAAAGATCAAGAAGGATCGTTATTTTTGATATTACGCAAAAGAGAGATGATGGAAGTATAGGCAAACTAGAAAAGAGATGAAGAGAGAAATATTTAAGTTTTTCATTCCTCCCCCCCTATTTTTCTCTCTCTCTCTACTTTTTAATGCTCTTTCTATGAAATGCCTTAGACTACTGCAACCATAAGTAAATAAATAAATCAAGTGGTTTTGGATAATTTTCATGAAGAAGATTAATTATAAACTCTTTCAATGTACTTTCAAATATATAAATATGTAGAACTACATACATATATTGTAAAGTTATATTTTGATTGATAATCATATTTTGATCATAATTATAATTAGCATTTTATCTCAATTTAGAAAATGATCCTTAGTTGGCTGCTTCTATGAGTTCACAAACATTAACTAACAAGAGGGTGGATACAAAATGTTTATTTATTCATAGAGTTTGCCTTCAGTATAGCACATGGATTAAAAAGTCCTGGGCTTCACGGAAAAAGGGGGTATTTTTTTAATTCCCATCATTTTCATTTAGTACCAACCTTCAAAAGATACCATCAAAAATTTTATGACAATCTGTTCGTTAGTGTTTGAGTTATTGGGCAAAATGTGACGTTACTTTTGTTATTTCCAAAACAATCAATCAAAAACAATTTCGTGTTTTAATTTTACACTGCTTTTTGATGAGAAAAAATGCAACTCAAGCTAG
Organism: Lepeophtheirus salmonis; assembly: GCF_016086655.4. Lineage (NCBI taxonomy): Eukaryota > Metazoa > Arthropoda > Copepoda > Siphonostomatoida > Caligidae > Lepeophtheirus > Lepeophtheirus salmonis. The sequence goes on from NC_052135.2 coordinate 47,928,058, forward strand.
CAAATAGCTAACTTAACTAAACGGAATTCTTACGTCGGCATGTAACAACGGGTGAAAGTGGATCCATCACTTGACTCCACAATAAAAATAATCATCATCTGAGTGGACAGCAACGAGTAAAACTCGTCTAAAGCACCCGAAGACACAAAACTCCGCTGGAAAGATTACAGGCTTCGTATTTTGGGATGCGTATGACAGTATAAGCATAATCTACCTTGAGAAGGGAAATACTATTAACATTGAATATTATTTATCTTTATTAGAGTGATTGAAGGACGAAATAAAGGCCCCATTTGAAAAAGAAGAAAGTTTTGTTTCACCAGTATAACGCACCGTGTCACAAGTAAATCAAAACAATGGCAAAGCTACATTAACTGAATTGCGAATTGCTCCCACATCCACCTTAATCTTTTGATTTAGTTCCCAGAGACTACTGCCTCTTAGCAGATCTAGAGTAAATTTTACCGGTAACAAATTTCACTCCAATGAAGAGGTTATCGCTGAAATTGAGCACTACTCTGGAGCAAAAGTTTTTTAAAAGTGGGATTGAAATCTTAGAGTAGTGCGATAAGGAGTGGGTTACTTCCGATGGAGATTATATAGAATATTAATAAATAAGCCAATTTTGAAAGAAAAAAAACGTTTTTTATTTTTTATAAAACAATCATTGAAGGTTTATAAAGCCTGAGGGTTTTAAGTGTGCAAATTTTGTTTTTTTGGGAACATAAAATAGTTTTTATTTTCTAAAGTTATTATCATTATTATTTCATTTTTAAGGAGTGAACATATAAGAATAAATTGTAATAGGGAGTGTATGTGCTCCTGAATGACTGAGAGTAACGCTGAGGAGTCATAAGTAGTAGAATTCTACAGAGTAGAATTTGAGAATCTAAAACAGAGTAATCCTTGCTTGACACGGAGTGGATATGTCTAATTTCCCTCACCTCCTCGCATAAAAGTTGGATTAAATCTCATGGCAGCTAAGCCACTCTCCTCTCGAACATTCTTCAAATTTTCAGGGTTATTATAGTTATTTTCAGTTTCTCTTTTTTTACATACCGAAAATGCTTACAATTTGCACCTCTAAATTAATCATGCGAAAAGACATCATTTTGTAAATAATTATGCTTTAAATATAAACATTCACAGTTAAGAAATTTAATTTGGTTATGTTTAGGGATACACCAAGGAATTGGAAACTAATCGGTGGTCGGTCTAATCGGTCACTTAATGGACTAAGTACATATTATAAATTTGTTAAACTCATATTTGATTCGAATAGTTGTATTTTTATTTAAAAAATCTATTAGAAAAGTATTTATGCAACCAAAATGTCGATAAAATTTATTGTCTTTAAATTATTTTAATATAGGGAAATACTAGTTTTATTTTAAAATGTGAAAAGGGTCGAAATCGCAGTGAGTGTAAAAACGACGATTGAGAGAATAAAAGTATAGTAAGTTTGAGAGACGATATATTGGCATACGGAGATCTCTAAATATAAACTAAACTATAATAATAATTCTTGCTTGTATATACAAGTATGTTTGGATTTTCAAAATAGGGCTCAATAATAGAGTTAAATATCTTTAGTTCTACCGGCATATATAAACAAACAAGAAAAATGATATAGTAACCCCGATGTTGAGTTTTCCCGAAGAGGAGGAGCTTAGCTGTCATGACAGTTTATTATATTCACATTTAAATATCTATGAGAGGAAGGAAATAAACACAAATCTCATTTCATATAAAGAAAGGGAATAAATAGATTCTCTTCCTCAAAACTTGTAGAATAATTATAACTTTGGAAAATAAAAATACTGTTCAGATTGCTACCTAATGAAAATTTCACTCGCGAGTAAATGTACTTTACATGTTGAAGCTCTAACAACTTACACACCCTTCTTAAAGAATCTAAAATATTAATATTCCATTAAAAGAAATAAATCAAATAACTTTTTTTTTCTTCATGTATCAAATCATTTTTTTGGAATCAAAAGGGCTCAAGCCTCATTAGATTCTTCTACTTTTCAGAGGAAGGAGGATTGATGTCTTTATTATGTTCAATTAAGAAAAGAAAACATTATAGTATGGATAAGAGAATGATATCCTCAATATGTATGTGCATAGTAAAGATACAAAAATAAATTATGTGTATTCAAAGGCATTGATAGGTAGAAAATGTAAAGAGGGAAGAAGCAAAGACGTTGGATAGCACTGGTTAACTTGTGTGTTCCTGATAGGTTTTACCACAAGAAACATGAAAAAAGACCACCACAAACCAAAATTTCCTGATTTCCGAGAGCAATATTTCCTTCATTTATGAATAAAGCAAAGTTTATCTAGATGTGTATATATTTGTACTTTGTACGGTCATTTTTGAGTGTATTTTAGGACGACGCAGATACTTCATCTAAGAAATATCAGTGCAATCGAGTGAGCGAAAAGAAGTATGTTGCATGAAAATGGTATGAAAAAAAGATTAAAATCTTGCTGTGTTTAAGTCAACTTATATTTATCAAACTCTATATATTATAAAGTTTCATAAAATATCAATTGAGGACTCAATTTAAACCACGACCGTTTGTAGTTAAAGCTCATATTGAAAAAGGAAAGAAATTAAAGTACAATATATCAAAGTTATCTAAAGTGAATGTGACATTAAGTGAGGTTTAGCAAAGAACGTGTGTACATTCATCACCTCATATTAAAAAAGAAAGAAAAGAGGAGTACTTATATAATCAGTTCGAAATCGTAAGGATTTTTTGGCAGCCATGTTTTTTTTTGTTGTTGCCAAATTGGACAATATTTGATATTTTTTTCTCAATCTGTTATCAACTTTATTTATTCTTAATGAGATAACTACCATGTATTAAGTATTTACGTGTGAATATATATGCATGAAAAATGTAAAGTAAGTGATGATTTTTTAGGGAGTTATCTTTTATGTTGATGAAGTAAAGTTTTCCTTTTCGTCAAAGCCTAATAAAGCCGGCCAGCGTCTAGTGCAACCACCGGTATTATCAATTAACCTAATTATTCGTAGTTTAAGAATTAGGAAAAAAAAAAATTAAGTGACAAACTTTAACAACCTCATTTTTCGATGAAATGGTATGCTTGTATTATACGATGCACTGTGGTTTTTGTCAATGTGATCAAACATGAGGGATTTATTAGACTTTAAAAGAAATGTTTTGTTTTTTTCAGTACAAAGAAAACATTTTTTCGATGAGAAAAAGAATATTTAGATTATTAAAATACTTTTTTTGAATTTAAACACACCTACTTACAAAAGTAAAGCTTCTGCCTTTTTGTCAAATTTAAATATTTCACGGCAAAAGTAAACTAAGTCTTGTAGATGTTGTAAAAAAATTTATTCTCCCAAAAAGCACATTGTAAACCACAAAACCAAAATCTTTTGGCTTAAAATGGTCATTTCATCTTTTCTCGATATAAAAACAGTCAGAAACACACTATATGTCAATCAAAAGGAATTTTGAAATTTTGTTGAGTAATGTAATTATTATACAAATAATTATATTTCTTATCTATCAATTAATATTTTAATCATAAATAGTTGATTTCACGTACCTATGAATAGTCAAAACAAAGACAATTGTTTTTTAACCACCTTAGAATTTGATTAAATTTAATTTAGGGACATTTATATTTTTACTTCCAAAGATATGGAGCCTTTTACCATCGATGTCGTACTCAACTCTATGTATATTGCCTATGTGAAGAAAAATATAGTTTTTTTATTTACTTTTTATGTTACATATATAGACTTATATCATTTTTGGAGCTGTCCGAGGAAAATAAGTTCAACTCTCCCTTACTTCCCTGTATGTTTATAAACTCCAATGACTGAGTATATTTCTAAAAAAATAAATCATCATATTTATTCACTATTTTCTATGTTAGTATTTAATCTATCATATTCCTCATAATATAATTTTTTGTAATGGTACTACATTTGTTTTAAAACTATTAAAAGTTCTGGATTTAAATATCGCGTTTTTGATAAATCTTAAGATATGTACTCTTCTTATTTATCCACGTCAACGATAAATATTAAAAAGGAAGATGAAATGTGAATAGCAAATTCTTTATAATAATAATAATCTACAAATTTCGAAATATTCTTTTCTTTACAGAAAACAAAATTTAATATTATCTTATCAGACTAATATTTCATCTTATGAATTTACGGGTATAAAATATAATATTAAAAAAGTATTCAGTTTATTCACTGATGCTTGCAGTGTCATATATAGCAAATAATATGGGCAAATGAATTTTTATATTGCTAAGATATTCATTTTAATATTGGGATGGCAATACGATTTTTTATATGTTTAGGGATAACGAATAATTTTATTTAAGCTAACCCTGAAACTTGGAATACAAGAAATCACTATAAAGCGGCGTGTTCAATCAATAACAACTTAATATGTGTTAATTATTCAGCTGAAAGGGGGTACTATCATAAAATAATTCAGCTCAGTTCAAATAATATTTATTTCAAGTAGTCTAGGACTATCGAAAAATATTTCTGATATAAAAGAAGTAAGTTAAGTAGAACGACTGTTGGAAATTGTTTCATTATTAACAAAACTACTTTTATTTGAATAATATTTAATTTTGTCAATTTTTTCTTTCATTTTTCAAAAAAAAATAATAATAATTTAATTTAACAAATTTTTGATTTTTTAATACATGTGATGACTTATTGTTATAATAGGTGCTTGTTACAAAAAAAAAATTATATTTTTTTACGTTAAAGATTTCGCAATATTGTTGTTTAATGAAAAAATAAATATAGATAATGCTTTTTTGTTCAAATGTGCTCCAGTGTTTAAACCAAAAATACAGTTTACAAAATTTTCTGTGGAAAAATATGTAATGGTTTTTATTTTCAGCATTAAATTGACAAATTATACATATGAATCTTGGATCTTTTTTAGTCCGTTCTTTCATTTTTATTCCACCGATATATTTTATTTTCTTGAACTATAGACAATAAACATATTTTGAAACTTGAACCCAATGAAACATTGCAGTAAATATAGTCTAACTTTTTGGGCTCTTAAGAAAAGATTGCCTGAGAATTCAGATTTTCTACATTTTGCTATAGCTTTTCTAAAAAAGCTTATTTTACCCAGTCCTATTGTACCATATGATTTTGTTTGAACTTTGAATTATCTCTATAAGCCAAAATAACTAATTATTTATGTATCTTTGCTTTTTGGGTAGATATTAATACAAAAGCAGGGCGTGGTGGAGGATTATATCAATGAATAAATATGGTTAAATATAAAGTGTACTGGTTTTAAAATGATGAAAACAAAAATATTGTGGGCACAGAGAGATTATGTGGCACAAGACAGTTACCACACCCAAACTCACACAGCAAATTATGTATAAGAATGATACAAAGACAATTTTGCACACAATTTTTGGGACAAAACCTTTTCCCGCACTTTTCATCTGATCTTAACCTAATTTTACTTCGTAATATAAGATAGGACCAAGGTGGAAGCCAATGCAGTTTCCAAGCTTATTTTTCAAGTTGTTCAAAAATAGGGGACATTGAATGAGATATTCTTCCATCTCAAGGTCGATAGTAAACCTACAAAAAAGTATTAATACATATTTCATACAAACCATAATTTTTGAGTAATTTGATTATCATTTTGATGGGACTTTAACTCCAGACCACCCTATATATGTAATAGTGTTATTCTATATTCCGTTACTATATTGATACCAAGGTGCATACCGATTTTATAACCTTACTATATATATAAATGAGTATAGGAACAGATGTCGTTTCACCCCGGAAAAGTTATCCTATATAAAATAAGCAATAATGGAATATATTTTATAATAAAATATCATCAAGTTCTGAAATAATCATCCCCTTTTCCACAAACACGAACAAAAATCCTACAAGCACCGCTGTAAGAGCATAAAAGTTGTCGTAATAGACATTAATATTATCTCCAATAACATAATTGCACAGAGTTCTGTTTTTTACCCTAGGTTTGTTTGTAACCCTGATTACGAAAAAAGGTATGGACTAATTTTGGTTAAACACCATAGGAAAATAATATATAGGCAATGAGAGGTCATTACACTTTGAGAGGTAAAAACTCATGATCGAGCAAAACATAAATAAGTCTCATTTTGTAGGTACAATAGGGTCACTAAATATTTATTTTAATCAAACAGGCTAAAGATCAAAGGTAAAACAAATGTTCTACCCTGCAAACTTTCATAAAAAAAACTTAGTACAGAAATTAATGTTAATATTTGGAGAAAAAGAATTTCAGCGAAAGTTTGGATTCTATCGAGAGCCCATATTAGTTGTTCTTATATTTATTCAAAAAAGTATCAAAATACCGATAACAATTTAAGTATCTTAATTGGTAAACAAATAATAATATTTGTTATAAATAATATATATATATATATATATAGTCTCATACAACATCTATTCAGCCTATTATTAATCTATAAGTCTATGTATATGGGAAGAACAAATCCGTAGGCTATTCCGTACATTTTTTTATCATTGAACAACCTTTAATTTTACAATGGCTTTCGAAAATATAGTTTATTTCATCTAACATTAAAGGAACGGAGAAGGTGGGTTCAACTTTAGATGTATAAAAATTAAAAAACAACTAATGAAAAATCTAACCCAAGCATTGAATTACTCTTTTGCTTAATGCATTTGATTTTACTTCTGATTGCATTACATATGTATGGATATTGTAAAATGACGTACACAGTTTTTGAACGAAAGATATGTAAGGTAAGTTACGCATCGTCGGACACATTGAAGAGGTGTTTATGTTCATGTATTTTATATATACATCGTGCGTTATTTCTGAAATTTTTTTCAGTAAACTCATTAATAAATATGTTAGTAAGAAGTTTTGTATCAAAATATTTTCATGAAAACATCGAATAAAGAAGTTATTAAAGATTTAAAAACAATATCAAAAAGATACCCAAAATTCATAAATTCTGGCAAGTTTCAAATCCAAATTTATAATTTCGGACGTTATTCGAATCATTTTTCTTAATTTCAGGATCCATTAAAGATATAGGAGATAAATATACATAGGAGTGCAAATGCTGTTTGAGTATTTATCTCTTGGGTAGATAAAATTCAAAATACAACCTACCTACTCTTGTACGCAGGGAAATCTTTGATTATTTGGCAATCCTAGGGATGAGGGATCTCATATCATTTTATGAGAGTTAATAGATGGAGGAACAGACACACGGTATAATTAGAAGAAGAAATTATAAGAAGAAAAAGAAGATCCCTCCTTCCTCCTTTTGTCGTATTAATATAATTAATAAAGGATATTGTCTTGTTTCCAACTCCGTCTCGGGAAATAATATAATGGACCCAGTTCTGCGATATGAGGCCACTGTGTATTCCATGGATACCTCCAATACCCGATTCACTGTTAAGTCTTTACTGGGATTCTAACTCTAGCCAAGTATATATGGAGTCTTTTGGAGTCTGAGTCGCTTCACTTAAGCTCATAGAACCTCGGGAAATATGTATTCAATTTTGTTAAGATGTGCTATAATTCTCGTGTCCTGTTTGCTCCTAGCGTCCACTCCAGAAAGTTAAATCCTCATTTCCAATATGATCCTATATTTCTCTGAGACTCTTCCATGTCGAAATGTATCTTAGCCTGATAATATGTTGGATCAATATTGAAGAGGAATTATCTCGAACTCTAAATCCATTATTTACTTCCACAATCAAGTGTTATCATTTATATTCCGAGATGTATATATTATAGCCATTTACATTCTTTGGTTTCATTTATCAATATTGATTATTAATTAATTCACCTTCTTTAGACATATTTGCACTACTGTTTTACAAAATCCAAGATATCCTCCTTTTTGAGAAAGGCTTCTTTTACTGACTTAGAAGATTCATTGATTCGACTTATTAATAAGGAAGGTAGTCAATGGGATACCTCGATAACTCAATCATTTTAACAATATAAAATACTTAGCTCTTATTGGATTTATGAACTAATAAATTACAATTTCCCACTCCGTTATTGCTAAATTAAGTTTCTCATTTTTTCAATGATTTAAGATTTTTTTCACATAGTCTACTTTATAGTTTTATTTATCAATTAATTCAATATTATAACATACAATTCATAAATGAAGTAATTGAGTTTTTAATTGATTAATTATATCGAATATACGGGTGCATGCGTCTAAAACGGAACACTCCTTTAAATTTTAAGCCACGCACATATTCGTGATTTTATTGAGTTGGAACCGGGTTATACTTCGAGGCAAGGGTATTGACTAGTTATAAACAAAACTCCAGAAAAATCTAAATGGCAACAGTGAAACAACAGCCGATAATATGGCGAGACGTCGAGTCGCAATTTTGGAACTTTCCACGCGGGGAAAACTTTCACTGAAATTGCCAAGGTTCTGAACTGCAGCCACATCACCGTTTGTAGCGAAAAGGACTCCTGAGGCGACCAGAAAATCTAAGTCAAGGCCTCGAAGGTCGGACGAAATGGTTACTGCCGTGAAAAAGTATGTAGAGGACACGAGAGGCAAGGTCACCGTCAGAGGCCTCTCCAGGGAGTTCAACGTCAACAGAAGGACCATGGACCTGCTAGTTAAGAAAGATCTTGGCCTTAAAGCCTACAAGAGAACCCCTCGTCAAGCCCTCAATCCTGTAGACAAGGAAAAACGCCTCGCTAGGTCGAAGATTCTACTCAACAAGCTTAAGAAAAAGCCAGCCGATGTCGTCGTTTTGTTCAGTGATGAGACCCCCTTCAGTCTAGGCGAGATGGTGGCCAACGACAGGGGATTTTATCTTAGCTTTATTGGGAGTTTTTCCCCGCGCGGAAAGTTCCAAAATTGCGACTCGACGTCTCTCCATATTATCGGCTGTTGTTTCACTGTTGCTATTTAGATTTGGCTGGAGTTATGTTTATAACTAGTTAGGACCCTTGTCTCGAAGTATAAAATATTTTCACATTATCAAATACCATAAAATATAGAAGTGTTGAATTTTTACTGCAAATAATCAGAACCTCGAACTTTAAAGTTTTGTTTTTCAAAAACTATTACATCAATCGATTCAAAAATTTTACAGGATTATTTAGAAATGTGTTAATGTTACATAACAATCTCTTTTGACATCTTTAGTTGAAATATTAAAGAATTGTCGCGACTTAACCGTTAAGTGTCCAACAATTTGAAACGTCCGACGATCCGTAACTTACCCAATATACATATATGTTCTACTATTTTATAATTATAAAAAAAAAGAGGAAAAGTGATAGGGTTGGGTTTTCGCTAATGACTTTTTGAGGATCGAATTGATTATGATTTTAGTCATTTTTTTAAGTATATTTATTTCTATTGGAACAAACAAGACGTAAACTTACGCACATTAAGTTCAAGAGAATAACTTCTCCAGAGCGCGTAGGTCCTTGAGCTATCCTGTTCCACTGAGCTTATTATCTTCTTTAACGAAGTTAGATGTAGATCAGGTACATAGAAAAGTATGGTCGAGATTGGTCCAAAACAAAATTCGATCTGGATCCGTTTCATTTAAAATTCGGTCTAGCTTTTTTCGATGATCCTTTTTTTTTTTTTTTAATTTATACTACCCAAGGCAATAATTTAGATTTGGAGATGGCTAATAAGCTCTTTTTTTTATTTTAAAATGTTTTACTTAGGCTTATTAAAACGTTTTTTTTTTGTTTATGTACAAGTACTTATTCTATAGATGAATTGTTGATGACGTCAATTGTGTTTCTAAATTGTGAATATCTCTACATTGACGTCATAGGAAATTAAATGTGTTGCATAAAACATGTTTGTCGTTCTCAAAAATCTGAAATGGGGAGAAAATTGGTCTCTAGATTTTGACCAGAAAAAATGATATTATATTTAGAAAGACCAAAAAAATCGATCCACCATTTGAAAACTATTAAATTGTGTTCTAAGATAGCGGTCTCCGACAGAAATATCGGTTCAAATCGGTCTATAAAATTTTTCACGACCTAACCGAGATAAAATTCGGTCTTCGAAATGTTTGCTTTTTTTCAATTATCAAATAAGAAAGATAAAAAACTATTTTCTTACGTTATTCTCTCAATTTGCTCAATAGAGTGCCTTTAAGGGTAAACAAATTATTAATATTTTTTATAGATTAGAAATATGTCTATCGAAATGATTATCTGTTTTTTTTTTTAAACTTTGATTGAGATATACAACCTAAAACTGACATAATGAAACAATACAATTTTGCATAAATTATTTCTTGACAACTTTCCCTTACTATTTGTAATGAAAATTGTTGAAAAAATGGAGAAACCAGGGGCCCTTTTGTACATTGTGTAATATATATATAAAATATCTGTACTGTATCATGTGCATATAAAAGGATTTTACCTTGCATTAGTTTATGGGTTTTTATTATTCTTTTATTTATTTCCCTTCTCATTTTTAGCTCAATATTAAATAAATAAATAAACATAAGAAGAAACGTTTCATGGATATTTATTGAATTGCATCATGTACATTTTTTATTAGATTGGAATTTATTCTTAATTTGCACATTTTAAAACATAATACTAAATATTTTTGTAGTATTGCTCCTTATATAGCAATAAAAATTTCATTCAGTCATGACGTCACTCAACCTCTTTTATAATCAGTTATAGTACTAACTAGTGATGAAAATCCTTTATATTTTGGACATGTAATAAAAAAATTACTGAAAATTAAGATGCCTGACAATTTAGAGAACATTGTGGAGGAGAGCCCCTTAGTTGTCATGAAGTTTAATTAGATCAGCTACAATCAGCTTTGACAAGGGATGCGGGAGAGAAGGAAATACATAAGGACACTGTGAAGAATTACTCCGATGTCGATCCTGAATTTTACTCTGAGTCCAATAAGGACTTACAATTGTAACTTTGCAACAAATCGTCAAGGTTACTCTTCGTCTTTTATAGCACACGCTGTTCAATCAGGTTTTGAATGTAATAGAATATTCAAAGTAGCAACTTATTTTTGTAGGCTTTTTGGCAAAATGTAGAATTTGATGAATCAAGTGAAAATATATCAACCCTCTCTTGTTGGAAAACATATACGTATAAGTTAATTCAGAGAATACACTAACAAGTTATGGAATATAAAAAAAATTACAAATACATTAGTCGTCATAACAAACATAGCTGCGAGTAAGAAAATAAATCATATGTATTTTTTCAAAATTAAGATATTTAGAAAACTTTTCGCAATTCATATGCTCAAAAATGATTTGTAACAAATAAACTAATATAAACAACTAAAAACCCCCATTAATAGAAAGTATATCATCATATAATGTTAGGCTTATCTTTTATAAACTGAAAAATATTTATAAATAGTATTCAATTTTGATATTTTTTTATCACTAGTACAATATTTCATATCAAAGTTATTTTGTTTATTAGTTATTACTTTCCCGTGCATGATTCCTCTTTTCTACAACAAAATGTATCATGAATATAGTGAACCTCTCACCAGTAATGGTCTTTGCTTTGCAACGGAAACTATGACCAAATCTACATTTTTCATTGATATTTTATTTGCTAAGTCTTTCACCCCCATTTGCTGAGTAGTGACAGCAGCAAGTAAAGATTCATAGCTTTCTGAATTTATGATTAATTTCCGGAGGATATGATTTTTCCAAATTTCTTCATATAAATTACTTAGAAATAAAACTACTATCTATAAATTTTCTAATGATGCAAAGCCCCCCTCACTTCCATTACATATTTTAAGGAATCCGGCCTTAGAGGTTTCTTGGCATTTTAAGGATATATATTACCTTTATCAATTTTATTATCCCTTTGAGATTCGAGGTTAATTTAACACATGGGCTGAAAAGTCACAGACTTCACACATATCGATATGCTGCTATTTTTTTTCAATTCCCCTCATTTTAAATTAGTACCAACCTTCAAAAGGCAGCTGTCAAAATTTTATGACAATCAGCTATTAGTTTGTGAGTTACTGTCCTAAGTGTGACGCAACTTTTGTTATTTCGAAAACAATTGATCAAAAACAATTTTCTGTTTTAACTGTACACTACTTCTTGTTGAGAAAAATATCAAGCAATGGTTAGAAAAGCAATAAGGGCTCATTTCTCCATAAAACGAATTTAAAAAAAGTAAGATTGTTATTTAGAAAATATAATTCAACTAGAAAGTTTATAGATTCACTCACAAAAAAATCTTAAAAATAATTGCATCATTAATTTTTTATTTTGGTATTACTATATATGAAATTTGTGGTTTTTGGAAAATTTGCTTGTATCAAAATTTGACCAAAATTATTTTATAAGAGAAATTTTGCGTGTTAAAATTATCTCTTCCTCTGCATTTGTATAATTTGCATAATTTATGCATAAAAAGCATTATTAGACTCCTCCACACTGAAAGCAGTTTATCACTTTATGTGAAACAGAACACTGATCTTGTGTATTTGCAATCCCATAAAAAATGAATATTTTGCATTTCCCTAAGGTTTTTATAATTAGTGTAGCTATTAATATATGTATTATTGCTATGAAGTGTTCCTTTTCTATGTATTTAGTTTTATAAAAGTTAATATATTCTTGAAGCATACTTCGTTGAGATAGATTTTATAGAAATTTAATCAAACTTATTACTCACTCTACCAAAATATTCAGAAAACGTATAATTCTTATAAGACAATATATCGGCAAATTCCCCCATAACAGAATTTTAAAATTGGAATTACGAAATATGTGGTCCATGGACATAAAACAACCGTTTTAGATTGCATTTATACTTTTCATAAACAAAAGCAAAATATTTGGAAACCAAATGTTAACTAGGAATTGATCGATATGCTAGTCAATTTTAAGTAGCTTTAGATTAATTAGTAATAAAACTAGCTTGTCCATTATTACCAAAATAGTATTCGCCTATAAATCGAGATAATTTTTTGTATAAGTAACTAAAACTCACAATTTATACCTCCTCCCCCTAAAAAAAAAGTTTTTATTACTTAACCATTAAAAACCCGAACTTGAGCAAGAAGTTTTGTGATTATCCAAATTTCCTGGTTTTATATCCAAAAAAGGTTTTTTTTTAAAGTATTGTTTTACAATATGTACATGATTATGTATCATTTTTTGCTTTGAAAGATCTACATAAATATAAGAAAATGCATTGAATATCGTTTTTTTTAGATTCAAAAACTATTTTAATTATTTATGTATCTATTTCTGAAGATAATTATCTCTTTTTTATTATTATTAGCATAGGAGCTAAGTGCATATTCATTACAAATTAAGACCTTCTTTGTTATAATTACAAAATAATACAAATTTTTACTATTATAACACATACAACAAACAAGAAGCTGAGTAGCAAATCAATCTCATCAGTAGTCATTTTCTCTTTCTACTCTCCCCCTCCCTCAACAACCAGGGTTGCAGCGTGGTAAAGAGTAATCCAGTCCTTAAATCCACCGCCAGGATATCAAATGTAAGGATAATTGATTGGTTCATCTCTAATTAAAAATACTTCACTTTGAAATACATCAGAAATGGAGTTTATAATTAAAATATTGGAAAATTATCAAATGAGTACTTTATGATTCTGTCATTTACCTGTAATATCCTACCGGGTAGAAACAGCTTCTAGGGTATCTATTGGCTGGAGCAGAAACGTTGATAGCTTTCATCATTTGTGGGCTTAGTCCCGAAATTTATCAACACAGTCATGTAGTGGTATTCAGAAATGTAGGGGGTCTAGCAACGGCCACTAGAGTAGAGTACTTACTATTGCACCCATATTTGAATAGGCAAGAGTTTGTTTTTAAGAACATATCGATATAATATAGGTAATAAATATATTCAATCTTCAAGCTTGCTTTACTACACGTTCTACATGTCAATCCAAAGTATCTAGCTTATTAATAGCGCTCATATAAAAGATTGTCCTTTGTAGACTACCATAACAAAAAATTTGGAATTCAAAGGTTATTTTCATATATCTCTAGGTACAAGCAATCAGGAAAACACTATCTCAATCGAAAGGCAAAAATTTGTTGACTAGTGTTATTGGAGATGAATTATCTATGGATGAAGTTGACTTATAGTGAAATTGCTTTTATTTTAACTTACGTGCAATGCACTTTCCTGCAACTTGTATTAAGCGGTTAGGCATGGAAAACTAAAAAAGTGACCAAGTGGAGTTGACCTTCTTAAATACGGTTTCCTATTTTGTAATTCTTTCAAATTTGAAGACTAGATGTGAACAATTAGTGATGTGACACCCCTTAAGACGGGTCTCCCATAGACCTGGTTTTAGTGTAATTGGTATAGTTTTTAACAAAAAAATTATACATTTTAATCGTGATTGATGTGTTCCTTACTCATTGAGTGAATGAATATGTTATTTTCATGATTTAGTATTCATTAATATTGCTTGCAAGTTTACATTTATTAATAAATAAGATTTGAAAATATGATATATTACGCGTGTGTAGTATAAATGGTTGATGTTTTCATGATCGACAATGTTAGAACTCTCAATGTGTGTTTGCTTATACCACTGTTAGTGAAAATAGCAATATATGATGAACTGTTGATTGTTATGAAATGAATATTTAGTTACTTATTACTAATAAGTAATAACAGTCAACTGGGTCATATGAGTGTTCAAAATCGTAAAAAGAAGCCATATTTTGACTGTTCCGTTGTTGGATGCAATAATGCTAATAGAAAAGGGCTTTGTTACCCACTTCATATTATGGAACAAAGAGAACTCTGGATCAAGGTTATTAAAAGGCTGAATAAAGATAGTACTATGTGAAGCCTCAATAATGTGTTTTTTGAATTTCATAAATCCTCAAGAACTACGCAAACTGATGGCGAATTTCAGTCTATTTCTCTTCCGAAATGGACCTACTATGTCCAAGGTTAACTACAAAAATAGGGGAACTTTGATGGATATTAAACAGAAGAAGAATTCAAAAATCGTTTCTCATTAAAGAACTTAGTAACAAACGAAGAATTTAATACATGCTGTGCGTCTCTTCCATTGAAACTCCTTCGAAAGTCTACTCTTTTTTGTCGAAAACTCTTCCGTTAATTTGAATCCTTAAATTTCATTGATGTATATAACAAACAAACAACTCATACCTATGACACTGAGTGCATTCATAAGGCTGTATTATTTCTGAAATTCTAGACACTTCATCCTCGCTTCCAATTCCATTATTTCTTGTGAGTCCCTTATGTCATTGGAAAAAGTAGAAAACGATCCTGGAGCATGAAGTCAATGTCGTCCTCTTTTCTAGATATCTTTATCAGCAAAGTTGCAAAAAATATTCAATTCTCCTATTACCTTCATTTGTATATACATATGCATCATGGGAACTCTTATATGATAAATTTATAAATAAATTATCGGTGATCTTATAAATTGAATAGAGTTATATTTCAAAAAAAATGAGATTGTTAATATACTTTAAAAGTTAGTGAGTTGGCAGTCATTTCCTGAAATACTAAATAACTTGTCATTATATTTAAATATCTCTCATTTCTCTTCATTTTTCGAAAATCTTTGTAGTTCACTGTTTGGAATGTATTTTTGTTTAGGGCGTAAAGTAGTCTATCCATGGTTCATCTACGGTAAATAATTGGGGGCAAAACTTGGATTTATTGTCCCTAAACTTTGCCAACGGAGCAAACCTCAATTTTGTACATTTTTACAACAACACTCAAACGACTCTTACATAACAACTGCACGTCCCAAATGGCTGAAACTTTGCTGTGTAACTGTCAACTGATGCTAGATATATTAGAATAGTTTATATTTACGAGGGTTGTTATCTTCAAGTTGAGAAAAAAAAAATCAGAGCATCTTCGTAGTTGATCTATAAAGTGGAAATGAAATACTGAAGAGTTTATATTAGAGAAATATAAAAGTATCATTTTATATTTGATGATTTTTTTTTTCAAATTGTTTTTGGTGCTGACAGACACATAATATGCAAATGATTTACAGATATAAATATTTTTGAGCATGATCAAAAAAAAAATATTGTAAATATATGAATACGATTTTGTATAAGTGATATAGTTATAGATAGTTAGATGTTGCATTTTTTGTTTATGAAACCTTTTCTTGTTGTAAACATGTTGTTATATTTACACAATAAATCAAGTAATAAGTAGTATAAGGAATTGATAATTTTCCTTGTTTGTGTACAGAGAGTATCAAATGTGAAGCAATTTTCCTTACATATCTCTATACAAACAATTACGTGTTGCGTAGTTATACATCATTATGTAGCTGAGGTCTTGGAGAGAAGACAGAAATTATCTATAAATACATTTGTAGGGTGGTAGTAAGATTAGTCAACATTCAGACAAGTAGACACAAGGGTTATTACAATATCAGTACCAAAAAAAGTATTTGTATTTCTACTAGATTGGGACTTGGTAGAGTGCAAAACCTCAGCCTAAAATCAAATTGACTTATGTATCTCAATTTGTTCCAAAGTTATGGTTTTATGCATTTTTAACGTTTTCTGCTACCTTGACCTCTCAAAATTTATTGGCCTCCTATTTTAACAATATATAATCTTCGTACTAAGTTTGATCAAAATCGATCTGTAAATTTTGCCGTCATCCTAGTGTCAAACAAACAGGGGCAAGAAAATAACCTCTTTCCAACCTCTATGGCAGAGGTAAAAATGTTGTTCAGGGTAGGGTTATAAAGGGTTACCTAACTTATAAATTGGATGACAATACTAAAGACGATTTTCATTCTGGCTTTGTTTTAGAATTTTCAATCAGCTGGAAAATTTGTGTAAAACGTATGGCGCTCTAAAAACAGGTTCTAAGACGGTTTTAGATTAGTCACTACTTTGCAACCACTATATGTACATATAGCAAAACATAAATTAATACATTTCGATTTTTTCTAGTTGTGATCAGACCTTTCGCAGATCAACCACCCAGGGGCGTCTGTAAGGCCCAGTTCATGGATTTTTTGTTGTTATGATGCAAAAATTATCGCATTGCAGGAAAAATTACAAATAGCAAAATTAGTACAAAGATAAGTTTTTCTTTTATAAAAAAGGTTATAATTGATTTTTTAGCTACGGGACTCTTTAAGGACCTGTTTTACCGTGAGCAAAGAAAAATTAGTGGTACTGTATCACTTTTTTTTTTTTTTAGAAAGTAAATTTTGAAATCCCTTTTTTATGATAATATTTTAGAAGTATACGTGTTTTTTGGAAAAAAAGTAGGTCTATTTTGTGTTGTTGTTTTTGATAAACCTTTTTCACAATTTTTTTAAATCAATTTATTAAGAAACGACTTTTTTTGGAGATCCCTTATTTTGTAAAATCAAATGAAGGCTGGAACAAATTACCTCTATTCCTTTCCTTTTAAAACCCAGATCTATTTTTAAGTAAATTCTATCCTGAACTGTGACCCCTTTCTGAATTTACATCTTTGGTGTAACTTTATTAATGTATGGTATATTAATTACTTTCTGAAATTCAAGTATTTGCTTAGTTTTTAAAACTCTTTTTCTTTTATAAAAAAATCATTGTTTGTGGTTAACTTAAGAGATAAATGGAGAAAATCAGTTAAGTATTCACAAACATATTAGTGATTGACGAGTTCCTGAGAGTAAAGTTGACTTACACTGGTTAGAAATATAGGTAATAATAATGAAGCAAAACCATTTATCTAAATCAGGTTCACTTATTTACACAACCTCCATCAAAAAATATAGAGATATGGGACTTTTGTAAAGTGCGTCTTGAATAAAACTGTAATGTTTCCCTACCTAAAATTGCATCCAAACAATCACACGAGACAAAAGATGAACAGACCGTCATAAAAAAAATAAAAATCTATTAAAATTGAAATTGATAAGTTTTTTTTTCACAACTCTGTTTCTCGCTTCTATTCTTTAGTATTTTTTAGGTGTGAGCACATGAACTTTCAATATTGAAATGCTAAGGAATTGTAAAAGGATGACGAATCAAATCGATAAAATAAGTTTACGCAAAAAATTGGCAATATTGAAATTGATATTACTGATAATGTAACAATAGTTGTGGTATGAAATCGATTCCGAAAGGACATCTTGTTTTGAACTTTGAAAATTATAAATCCTATTACAATATCACTTTTCCATGCTGAATAACATACAAACAAGTGAATTTCGTGTCAAAATGCCACACTCTTCCCCCTTTCTATCAATACACTATATAGTGTAAAATCTCTAGTTTTTTGAGACAGTTTTTTTTTTTTTTTACCTACACTATAAATGAGGATATTTTTATTAATAAATCAAAGGGTGTCTTGATGCACATATGTACGTACACACATGATTCCTTCAATCTGAAAGAATGTTCCATTAAGGGAATTAGGACATTTTATTATGTGACCATGAGATATAGTTTGAGTATTCAGTGAATTGATACAATTTGACTCAATTGAATTAAACATCTGTTTATTTGTTGAAATAAAAGTTTAAAAAAAGTAAGATTGACTCAACTAAAGAACCATCTAACAAGTAAAAAATAAAATGTTTGTACAGTCATTTTTTAGTGCATCTTAAATATGAGCTGAGAACTCATTTTTAACAACGAGCATGTGTTGCTAAAGCTTATCAAGGTAGCGCTCTAGAGACTAAAGTAATTCCACGCTTATCACGTCATATTATTATTTTTCCTTCAGCTCTCATTATTATAATTTAATTCTTGATCCAAAAATATCTAAGTACTGAGTACCTACGTGTAAGTGTGCTCATGAAAAACGGAGTGTAACTCTAACAATTTGTTGGGGAGTTATCTCCAATATTACTGAAGTCAAGTTAGTCTGTTGGACTACACCTAAACGCTAGGAGAAATTAAAGATAGGACAGATCCACTTTTTCTTGGATAAAAATCGGCTCAGATATTTAGACGTAAATATTCGAGATAACTTAGAGTACCCAAACTTGCAGATCCAGATACAAAGCCAAAATTAGACGGATACTTGACATGAACTTTATGAGCATCTTAGCTATAGTTCGGATGTTATTACTATCAAAACATAACTATTAGTTCTTTATAGAATTATTGTTATATTGTATAACGCAACTTATCCTTCTAAAAAGAAATATAAAGAACCCCAAAACCGGTATTAGTTAACTAATTTTCTAACTATAAAATTAATATTCAATAAAAAATTAATAATTTTCCATAGCTAAAACTAACAAATTAAAATTTAACCAATTGACATCCAGAATACTGATTATGAAAAAGAAGCAGAAACATCGATAGCTCACAAAAAATACAATAAACATTTTTTGTGTTAATGCCTTGAGAATGCAATTGTTTATATAGGTGTGGCTCCAAGCACTAAAAAAGATGATTAGAGATGCAACATTCAATTTTGATAATACATTTTTTATAAATAGGATTAAGTACAAAGCAACACTATAAGCTTTTGAAGATCCATAAAATCCCTAGGATCTTATTAATTATCCGTAAGACCTCGAAGACCCGAAGCCTGCTCGGGTGTTGGATCTTTCGGATAATCAATCTTATCTTAGACCGTAACCGGCTACTTCAGATCCAGATCTGACCCTATTTACGGACAATGCTAGGTACTATTGTTAGTAATATATAAATAAAATCTGCAAATTTCAAATCTTAAGTATTTTTAGATGTCTTGTATAGTCCGTTATTTAAACTTCGTTATTATACAAATATTATGGTCCTATTGTCTCACACATAAAAGTATTTATGTCTATATAAAAACTACATATAGTTTATATTTTCATAAACAATTTTTTAATGCCTATTAAGTACATCCTAATTCAAATTACTCAAATATGATATTTTGAGCTTTTTTTTTTTCACTTTTATATTCTCATCAAATTATTTGTTTATTTTATTGTTTTGTTTTTATAAGAGGTAATAAAAGAAAGGGAACTGTCTTATTTTGAGCACTTTAATAGAAATTTTTTAGTATGAATGCAATTTTTGTAGGGGGTGGAAGATAGTCATGTGTGTAGCCGGAAAAAATATGAGATTGGACGAGGAAGAGTGTTTTATATTTACCAAAGCTGTTAGCATTTTTATTTCATTTGTGAATAAAACATCAACATATAAACTATTCACGAGTGCATAAAAGACTCAGAGTAACAGTGAGGATTTGTTAAAGAGTTCTAAGTGTAAATTTTTCTGGGACTTGGAGTAGAAGTGTGGATTCACTTGTGATAACTCCTGCATATTTGCATATATCTTTGCACTCTATATCTTTATAGAGTGGTATTTGTGGGTATAATCTTCGTCTCATATCTTCTCATAGCTAATCTAATAAAACTCCATGACAGCTAAGCTACTCTCCTAAAAACATCCTTCAAGTTGTCAGGATTAACACGTTAATAGTTGGTTTCTTTTTTTAACATATCGACAATCATTTTTTTCAATCATAGCATATGGTACTATTAATTCAATATCATTTTTAAACATCATCTCCTCATTTCTATCCCAAAGTATTTTTTTTTACTCGTTAAGTATCATAGTTATAGCGAAAAGAGCATGAAAGGTCTAAAGTTTTAGAAATAAAGTTTTCTATGCTCCACAACAAACTCTAGGAATGAAATAAAAAAAAAGCATCTAGCAAGGGGACACCTTAATAAGTATAGTGGAGCCCACTTAAGGTGTCAAAAATTAATACGGATATTCCTATATGTAAAATGGTGGGCTTCCCCCAAAAAAAAAAAAAAAATATATATATATATATTACTAAGATATGCTATCACTAGAAAAGTTGGACTAAAATTGAACTTGCTCAGGTTCATAAATTACCCCCACCCTTTAACAATATATACTTTTTTAATTCCATGAAGCTATCTGTTGCTTAGTGCTATAAGTAAGATTTACTTTTATGCGGTTTTCATGTAAAAAAAAAAAGTAGTTCAGACTTTTTATAAGATTGGACATTTTGAATAGTACAAATCACAAACAAAGCGTTTCTCAACTTTTTTTAAATATCTTTATGAATAGATTAAAGTTAATGAATTTATTAATTAGAATTTATGTATTGTTTTTAGTCACGCAATCTATGTATTAACTCGATATATTATATCTATTTTAAATTTTACAGATTTTTTCAGTCCTTAAGCGAGTTCTGTTTTAGTTACATTTAAATTAAAGGGGAAAAAATAGTTATACATAATTTATCGATAAAAATATCTTCAAAATAATGAAAATACTTGGTGAATCATCATTTTTATCAAATACAAGAAGTTTTACTTTTCTTCAAATATATTATCTATAATTATAGTTATATTTTTATTGTGTATTTTCAGAGCTCTTTCAAAACTCATAGAACAAAATGATTTTTTGTATTGTTTAATACTCCATGTCTTCCATGAAGTGTGAATCAACCCCAAAGACTTTTTCACTATACTGTAGCAACCAACTTATTATTGGCAATACTTCTTTTTTAATATGACACGCTGAAATTTAGCAACACAACCTAGATATTACACGGATATTTTTTAAATCAAAATATTTACGCAGTTGCTAAGATATTAGACACATACTCAAAAATAATAATTCTACAAACATCCAGACAAAACTTTACTTTATTAATATAGATTAACAGAATCTGGAATGCATTATCGAAGTTTCGAATAATTTTTTGTGAATACACTTATTATTTATCTTCCCCAATGATTAATATAAAAAAAAGAGACTGAAAGAAGAGGGGTAGATGTCCCTTCCTTTTAGAAAAATGTCTTGTTGGATAAAACTTATTAATTATGAAATTTTATATCCTCTACAGTTTCACAAAATTTATTATTATTTTTCCTTATTTTAGATGATGAATTCGCAGGTAAAGATATCTTATCTTGTATTCGTACTATATAGTAGCTTATACCTACGGGGATCTACTTTTCTCGGGATTTCTAGGGACAACTTCCCGGATATATTGTAATGTCAGTCAACTTTTGGGACTGGAGTCCTGATCCGGTTCAGTTCAGTCCTGAATATCAGTCCTAAAACTTTAAAAATTCGGTATTTGATGACGTTAATAAACTTTATTTCTTTTTTATAAATCCATTTTAGTAACCACAGTCTGCCGGACCGACGGTCTTGAGGACCATTCCTCAGACTAAATTAGATCAATAAATAAAGACTTCCTTATTTATTTGGTCAAGTCCAGTCCAGTGTTAGGACCGGTCCTTTTAGTCCTTAGGACCGGTCCATCAGACTGTTAGTGCCAGAACTGATTAAGGAATAAAGTTGAGTGACGTCATAAGAGCCGAACTTTATAAGTTTTTAGAACTGATATGCAGGACCGAATTGGACCAGACTGAGGGTGAGCTGCAGTTTTCAGTCATAAATAAGGGCTCACACAATCCACGCATATCCACCAAAAATTAGATCTTTCATTACTTTATATTTTAGTTTTTATTCAGGGTTGGATCGGATTACGGAGTTAAACAAAGTGGGATAAAAAAGAGAATTGAGAATAAATAGGTAGAGCTTGCTTAATATTTCTCATTTCTTATTAACTATAGAATGGAGGAAACTTCTCAGTAATTATTTCCGAGGACCCCGCTCAATTACATTTTTTCTGAGAAATGAGAAACGCTACTTTTATGATATGATACAACTACTAAATGTGGCTTATCAACACAAAAGCAAACTAAAATTATGTTTTCTTAAAATCTTGTGTGTATTCCATTTTGTCAATTTCTATGAACAAATTATTTTCATTAACCCTTAAATGGCACTTTTAGTAACCAAAATTACCCATCACAGTAAAATAATGATAGATTGATAAATTTTATGTTTGAAAGAGACAAATACGAGTCTCTTAAATCAAATAAAGTTGCTATGTAACAAATTATTGGCATCTTAGTTCATTTCTCCGATTTGAATACAATGTCTTTAATTGACTCAAGCACGTCTATGTAATATTTGCTATTATCTATGTATTTGAAGTAAAAAAATTAATTGGGATTTTTTTCCTTTTAATAATTTTTATTTAAAGTTGTTTTAGTTTGACACCCCGCATATATATAAAGTTTTAAATTGATAAAATATTTATTTTAATATTCTGGTCTCTAACCACCCCCAAGGAAGTACTACTGTTAGGTTTGGCAGGAAGAACGAAAGTGTTAAGAAGGGAGCAACTTTATCTCCTTACTTTTTTAAAAAGGATCAAACGTTGACCTATCAAATTCCATGACGAAACATAAATAAAACTATATATATATTTAAAATACATTGTACATATGTTTAACAATACTTTTTTGAAATATGAGATGTCCTTTTATTTCTTTTTTTCATAGTCCTTTTTGACTGTAGTATGCTATGTTACAAAAAAAATAAACAATAGAAAGTTGAAAATAATAATGATAAATATATATATAAATTATTTATTCTTTTGAAACAGAATACGTACATACATACATTAAATGAATTAATATCCTGTCAAAAAGACGGTTCTTTGGTATTTGTAAGCAATTGTAAGCCAACAGAGTGAACCGTTGCTTTGTTAGTCAAACATACATAGATGAATATTTCATAGTTTATGTTTCAAGAAAAGTAAAAAAGAATGACATCCTCCCCCCTTCATGACTCGAAAGGAATGCTCGGCTTGCTACAACAACCTTGGACAGCTTTTAACTAGAAAATATGAAATTAATCCTAACTGGAATGGGCACTCTGTAGAGTGCAAATATCTCCATAAAATCATTTTCTCTAAAAATGAACATCAATTTCAGCTGTACACCATGAGTCAAATGTTTGATTCGTCAAACACTATTTGACCTTTTGCGTAACCTTGACATTGTTTTATTGTCATATGTATTGTGTCTTTAGTATATCTACAAAATATGACCAATTGAAGTTATGTGTCTCAATTTTTTCCAAAGTTATGGTCAACTATGTATTTATTTTGGTGACCTTGAAATGGTCACCATAAAATTGTGATCATAAAATTTAGCTGCCTCTTTCTGTTAACATATTAAATCTTCTTGCTCAGGTGAAAATATAAAAATCCAAAATTTATGTTTTTGTGACCTATACAAAGCTTAATAAGTATATGTACAAAAATACTTTTTAAGCAACAAATCTTATGTTACCATGTCTATACAAATACCATAAGCTATATTTTACAGTTTTTTTAAATATTTAGATCTTTTTCAGGGCGAAAAATATAACTAAATAGTGTAGATGATGTAAAAAAGTATTTTTCAAAAAAGATTATTTATCTACAAAAAAAATCAAAATTGGGTATACAGGTCATTTTCATGTTTCTCGGAGTAAAAGCATTCAGGAAAATACCATATCAATCTAAAGGCAAAAAAATAATATTTTTTGAGTAGTTTAATTAAGGGGTAATGTTTTTTTGTTTTTGTTTTTTATCTCTCTCAAAAAAACTTTTCAAGACCATTATTTCTTTTATACAGATTGCATTGATGATTGAAAGGACGCACACAATCAGACTTTTGATTTTCCTATAATTTGAGTGCAAGATTGACGTCATAACAAAACAATCAACAAGACTTTACCTCCTAATACAAAAATACCCTATGTTTTTGTTGTCTGCTGTCAATTCCCTCGAGTCACTTGATACGTCATGTCTACTTTATAATTCATTCTTTTTGATAAATAAACAAAAGCTCCGATTTAAAAGAACAGGATTGATTCCTCATCGTATATTTAAATATATATCATTGCCATTTTATTATTTATATGAGAAGTTTTGGCTATCTTATAGCTATATAAATGTATCCATAGCTGCACTTCTAGTAAAATATTACGAGGCAATATTTTAATACAGTTTAAAATATAATACTACGTAGGATTTTAATATTATGAAATATATATGTAATTCATTTTAAAATCCTTAGATAAATAATATCTCAATGATAGTCTTGGAGTATTAAGAAATAAATAGAAGTTGGTATGATTGACTTATTTGGTTAACTGCCAGATGATTTGAGACCTTCTTTTTTCTTTTTGTAGGACACGTTCCTCTCAACTTCTCCTGAACATTTCCTATTTTTGAGCGTACGTAGAAGAGGTATCTAGTCGTCTTGCTGATTGACCCATCGAAGAAACAATTTATATTTGCTTCGTCAGAGAGTTAACAAAGAGGAGGTGGGCATTCGATACCCATTCGAAACCATTCATTTGTCCATACGTCATAAGTTAGCTTTTTGTTATGAAATCTCAGTGTTTTCCCCCATTTTGAGATAGAAAGAGATTGTAAACTGAATCTTGATATGTGCAAGGAATTTTGGGACTTGCATTCTTTATTTATTTTCCTTTTTTCGTCATTAGTTTGACCAACTAAACGAATTTTTAGAGTATCTAGAATGGATTTAAAATGAAAGAGGTATTTGAATCAAAACAATCATTTTATAAATGTGTTATGGAATTACAGTACTATTTACGGTTGAGTTATGTAATCAACTGTAATAATTCATAAATAAAGTTCTATAAATGTTTAACAATATACGTTACACGCTTGTTTAAATGAAATTTTCTCTTTTATTTAATAAACATTCTACTAACATAAAATAATAAAAATATCACCTACAGTTGTTGTGTGTAAGCAATTAGAGTTGAACCGTTTTTTGTTACGTACTTGTTTAGATATGTGACCCGTCAACATAATAGCAAGCTAGAGGATGATTTTTCTCAAAATTGACTGGGGATTACTTTTATTCTGTGACTAATTTAAAAAAAAATAAAAAATAGACCGAATTTATTTGAAGACCATCTCGGGCCCAACAAAATTCTTTCAAATCAAATAAAAATTCTATAGAATAGGTAAAATTATTGTGTATAAATTTGAATGGAAATCCTATAATTAACTCAAATATGTATATTAAAGATTAGACGGTATTTATGTACAAATAAAGTAAAAAATAAATTTGGATGTTCTCCTTTACTGGATTTTTGTTCAAGATTATTTTTATGTTGATGCACTACTTGATTTAAATTCAAGATTATTTTTATGTTGATGCACTACTTGATTTAAATTCAAGATTATTTTTATGTTGATGCACTAGATATATTTATGTAATAAAGGGAGGACACCCCCTCCCATTCCCAATGCCTGGGATGGAATGATAGGCTTTCAGCCAATAATTAAGTTCGATGAGTTGTTTTATTTTTGTCTTTGTAATAAATATTTTGTGAAAAGCATACCAAAAAAATAAATGTATATTTTTATAAGGATAACACTCACACATAAGAGATGAAAAAGTTTTTTTCTTTCTTCATCTTTTCTTTTTATGATGAATAAGGGGCTTAAGGACAAAAATAAAGATCATTCCTCTTATAGGAATACCTTTTATAGACACATCACATATTTGTATCTCGTCTATCCTGGAAAATAAATATCGTTTAATCATTTCCCACAAAAATATAAGAATAATTTTATTAAAACCATATGTACATATTAAGTTGGTTTGTTTTTCAACTTGTTTGAATTTCGATTACAGATAGATGGGAAATAATCTAAGGAAATTTTGATCATTTATTTTTGTCTTGCCTATCTGAAAATGTAAAAAGAGATAAGGGATATACACAGGCCATTATTGGAGTACATGTATATTTGATCGTACATCCTAAGAATTTTTAGTAGGAGTGTTGTTTTTTTGTTGTTGGCAACCCAAATACTTTTTCTCTCTAGTTTTTTTTTCTATTTTGATAGAGCAAATCTATGTGATTAAAGCAAAGTTTGCATACACCTAATAATTCCGGGAAATGATGCGTTTCACTATTAATTATTAATATTCTCATGAACTAGGACAAAAACATGAAAAGACAAAGCATGGAATGCACAAAACGAAGAAATGACTAATTTTGTGAAGATATTTCTGTGAAAGCTATAGCTATAACTGTAAGAGAATCTATTAACAAGCTAAAAAAATTCCATAAAAATTATGTAAATATAAACTTAAGGGAATTTTTAAAACATAATATACATTAATTGATTTTAATTTTATCTTGCTTGATCACTAAAAGCTTAAATGTTATTGTAGTCAGTCTACCCCTATCAAAATTTGTAATTTTTCATAATTGGCTTCAGGACACCACTTCCTAATTGCAAATACCTGAACAATAAAAGAAATAAAGACCATATTGCATGAATTTTACGTAGACAAGTCTCCTTCCATCGGCCAGCTAGGTGAATCATGAACAAATTGAGAACAGACACGTACAACAGAGACAAAAGTGATGTATCCAAAACTTGGGCAAGACAACAAAATGAATTAAGTTTATGGTGATCAGAGTGACCTAGATGTAAGGAAATTCTTAATTAGGTTGTCGAATAGTTTATCGAAATTCAAGGTATGTCGTTAATTTAAAAAATAAAAACATCAATCACATTTTTGTCAATAAAAAATTTGTTGTAAAAATTAGAAAAAATGTTAGGTAAAAAAAATTTTCCAAAGAAAAAAAAAGTTATGAATTAATAATTTTTGCAGTATCAACCTGAACAGTGTTTTTATTATTCAAAATCTGTTATCACCACTACATAATTATTGAAAAAAATAAGATATAAATTAAAAGTAATCACTAGCACGTGTACTCATAAATGACGGAGAGTTATACTGACAATTGTTGGGTAGTTATAAATCTAAGTTTCTGTGTTGGACTCAGAGTAGAATTAAGGATCAAAACTTGTGTAATTACTAACTACGTCCTTAGAAGAAATGGATTGGGTTTAAGGTTTTTTGTTTTTTTTCATTTCATAGCTGCTAAGAGTTAATTTATCGAAAGTTTATGACAGCTAGGTTACTCTTCTACAAAAGGTTGTTCAAATTGACAGGATTAGCACGTCTTATTGTATATTCACATACACCCATTCTATACATTTTAAAACTTTAACTAAATTATCATCCCCCCCCCCCCTAAAAAAAGATATGATAAATTTTGAAAATAGTATTCTTTACCAGTAGACCAGACAATAATAGTACAGAAAAAACAAGTTGGTCAAAAAATAAGACATTTTAATATACAAGAATTTACTTACTTATTATGCATGGGTCTACTCGTCTATTTATATACACATATTTTACCTGAAACTTGGATTGACAATTTACAGACAAATATATGTTTATGTACATATATGAACAAATAAATATTTACACTTTCTTGTAATATAAAAATATAAATGAGAAGTAAATTACTTTATTTGTACATTTACTAACAAAATAATACATTTATATATATTTATATTGACTTTTCAAGCCCGTAGTAAAAGTCACATGGACCCATGCTTTCAAAGAGGCAAAAAAATAAAAGTAAAAGTCATGGCTTTATTTTTCCTCTACCATTCAAATTATATAATTACTAGTGCTGGGTTTCCAAAAGTAGTGTTTATTGACTTATTCATGTTGATTCATTGATAGTTACTATAAGCAGGCCTCCCCATAACAAAACTGTGACTATTGCATTGAATAATGAGTCGAGTTGAGTTCGAGTTTTTGAGTATTGAGTGAAGTAAAGACATCAGGCAAAAAAATTATAATTTTTTTAAAATCCAAGTTCAATGATTATTTTATTTTGACTACCTCAATTAGACAGTCAATTATTAATCAAATAAAGAAGGTAATTTTGAATAATATTTATTTGCATAATAGGAAGATATTTCAAAAAGTTTTATTGTTATAATCACTACAAACTTAAATATAATAAACTTAATTTGCCATGTAAAATTATTATCATCTCAGCTGCATGATATCTACCAATTATACTTCTTCTTTTCGAAATAATTTCCATAGCAGAAGAAAGTTGAGAAAAAAATAAGTGTTTCACAACTTGCCCAAAAAAGCTTGAAAAGGTCTTATTTTTATCATTGTTCTATCATTTCAATCGATAATGTGATCGTTTAATGGAGGTTACTTTTAAAAAATGATCCAACTTTTTTTTATGCATTGTGTGATTTATATTCAAATATTTAGAGTTTTAACCATTCAAGTTCTATCTTTTTCAAGAATTCAAACTTGTATTAGCAAGGGAAACTGAAGAAGTTCGAGCAATACTCGACTCTAACACTAATTGTAAATATTAAAGATTTTTGCTTTTTTTTCCTACTTTAATTAGTTTGCAAACAGACATATTACATAGGTACTTTAAAGGCAGATAATCACTTAATTACCATCTCGGGATTCACTGGACAAAGCATTTTTTTCTTCATGGGAAAAGAAAAAAAAGGTTAATTGTATGGCTTTGCCCTTTTCTTTTATTCTCTGCACAAAAAAGTATTACTCAAAAAAAATATTAATAATGTTATACCCATGAGTTTTTTTGTTTGTTTGTTTTTTCCTCTTTTTTTTTTTTTTTTTTTTTTTTGTTCATTTGGGTCTATCATATTTTACATGAATTAATCATTAATATTCAAATTTCAAGGGACTTGAATGAGTAAAAAGCAATTGTACATACATAAAAGCTACTTTGATTAGCTCCCTCTCTTTTTTTTTCAAAAAATATGTTTAATAATTAATTTAAAAAATGAGGATATATGTATTTCGTATTTGTTGAAGTCGCATGCACGTCACATAATAAAACTAAAAGCGACGCCATGTAAGATCTATGAAAATCATGAAACATAACTTGTACCAAAAGGACTATATTGCAATTTTTCAAGTACAAAAATTTTGTAACTTTCGGTGGGTCCGTTCTTATGGCCAGTATTATTCTTTCTTTCTTTAAATTTGAATTTAATTTCGAACTTTGATTTCAGCTTTTTATAACATAAAAATGCAAAGCCATTTTTATCCAAAGTTCTTTCATTTGGCAAATAACATATTGAGGTGTATTTTTGTATTAAATACATATTTTTATTTTTTCCAAATGATCTACATAATTTTGTTTTAATTTCCTGTGTGGAGAGCCCCTATTTTTATAATAAAGTATGGAGCAGTTGCAAATAACACTAATATTTCCTAAAACCAGCACTATATTGCCTACTAAGTATAGTTTCGTGATTTTAATCTAGAAATAGCATAATACAAATCCAAAAATGGGGAAGTAGTAAAAAGCGTTTAACATTTTCGTTTACTTGAATGGAGAAAAAAAAAGCCTGCTAATGATATAAAAAAATTGATTTTTTACATATGCATTTTTAAATATAAAACTAATCAAAAACAAGGGTACTCTGCAAGCATAAAATAAATTAAAACTTTTTCACAGAATACATAATAAGTCGAAAGTGACGCCATGTTGAAAGTATAGTTGTAAATATAGGTAAGTCTGAGCAAATGTCCGAAAATCTTACAGGATACTTATTCTACACGTGACTTTACAAATAAAGAAATGGTTTTGTCATATTTGATCTTTTATGTTTTATATAGAATGATGAAGTAATGAAAAAATTTCAAACTATCCTTAATTCTATTAATTTTAAAAATATTAAAAAATGGCATGTTATTCACCCTAAATAAAGGGTTTAAAACCAATATTTTGTGGAGATTCATCCCACTCCATTTTTGAACTGTTAGCTAATTTAAGCGTGTCACTCCGGTGAGTGGATAAATGTCATTCCCACTAAGAAATCTAATAACATAAAAATAACTGTATCAAGTATTTTTCTTCAATTCCCGCTCAGTGGTCACACAAGTTATAACATAGGCTCATAAATGAAACTGCTTTTAACGTATTTGTTTTTTATTTATTTTACATAGGCTATTGAATTCGAAACAAAGAAGGATTGACTTGTCTATTCTAATTAATTATATATATAATTTTCCTTGCCTTACGTTTTAATACAGATTTGGCATTAATATACATTAAGATATAAATATATATTTTATAAGATTTTGTAAACACCAACCCTGTAAAGTTGCTTCAGGCCTCCTATGATGATATATTCATTATTACATTGAAGTGCACTCATGAATAAGAAAAAAAACTACATAACAATATTAACAATTCCTTCTATTCTTAGAGGCTTAAGCAATTTCTTATAGTTTTTGTATAATTTTCTTATATATTTTTTTTGTTACGATTATATGTCTGTTATTATTCTAACCATACCATATAATCGTTGTAACTGCATATACGTAGAAAAACCACATCATGCATCTTTACTAATCAAAGCAACTTGTCAGAGAGCCATCAGAACCATAATTGATATACTTTCATGCTTATGTTTTTTGTTTTTGTTTTTTTCTTGTTTTATATAATTAGGGGATTAATTCTAAATATATATTGAGTAGAAGTTGCAATGTGTATACAAGTTACAACTTGTATAAGAAATTTGTACAAGTTGCAATTTCATTGTTTTCAAATGCATTACTGAATAGCTATAATTTAATTTTGATCTATCAAAATTAGATGGTTATTTTGTATTTATGAGTATTATAATGTGGGCATTTGAACGTTATGGTAATCCTCAGAAAACTTATGCATTAATCATTTGTATTAAAATAGTCAAAAATACACCATTACTATTTTGATCATCCATTGAATGTTCAATTATTGCATGATCCTCATCCAGTCCTTCATTTAAAATTATTGACCTTTTTTTTGGTTATAACTTGTACAATTTTATTGTTGAAGCTTGTTCAAAATTCCAAATTGTACTCAACCTATACAAATACATTAGAGCGGTTTGTTTTTTAACTACGTATTTTCGAATACAGTTACAGTTAGTGTGAGAAAATGGGAATTGCCTAAGAAAATAACTAATGCAAAATTTCAAAACTCTTCTATATCATCATTAAGTTATATATCTTAGTCAAACTATGAAGAAAGGAAACAAAATCATTATTGATTATGTACAGATTAATAATAGTGTTATTTTTTATTTTGCATAACACATTTTTTGATCTCATAAAGTCGATCTCTAAAGTCACCCCATGGAGCAAAATGGAGAAAGGCGTAAGGAAATTTAAATGATGCATTCAGTAAATATTCAAAGTTTCCTTATGTTATTTTCTCAATAAAGTAACGTTAGAACTCACATATACTTTCTCTAAAATACATCAATTATCTTCTTTTTTTCAAAATGTCTAAGAAAGCAATCATATTTTTAACTGTAACACAAATAAAATGAATGAAGTTAGAAAAATACTCGATCTTAAATTTTCTGACAATTTAGTTATTAAAAAAAAGATTTATCCAAGGATAAAGGCTCTTCTTGAGAGATTTGTCAAAAAAAGTGCAAAGAAATTGTAGAGGATACATTGTTGTGATATATGTCCATGGCGGTCTACCCAGACCCTATATAAAAATAGCTTCAAGAGGATATTGGACCTCCAGAACTTCATAAAATGTTGTCATTGAGCTTATGCTCTCTGTTCTTTAAGGATCCACAAGGGTGAGAGTCATTTCGTAGAAATAACTCAAGGTCGATGTGACGGAGAAATTGAAAAAAATTAAGTTATTAATATTTTTATAGGTTAGAAAAATGTCTATCTCTACAAAGTAGAGAATAGTGATTTACTTCAATTTTTATTGTAGTAATGAATATTTATAGTTCCTTGTCAAACTTTGATTGAGATTTGCAACCTAAAAAGGTCATCGTAGAACAGTCAAACTTTGCTTGGGTTATTTTTTGACCACATGACAACAACTTTTCCACACAACCTGTAATTGGAATTCGAAAAATTTGAAAAAACTGCTTTAATGTATTTGTGCTGTTTTACTATTTTGTTTACTAGACAAAATATTAAGGAATTTTTTTGTTTTCTTTGAGGTGGGCTTGCTTAGGAATACTTGAAAAGTATTTAAGCATGTCCATCAGGTATATTCAAATCAACAAAAAAAAACATTACTGTTATTAATGGTATCTATAGGGTATTAAATTTTATTATTAATTAAAGATGCATTTAGATAAATAATTTGTTTTGTTTTGACAATCGTTTCTCGACGATTTTGAAGTTAAAGTTATTATTAGATATTATTGAGATGAGATCAAATTTTAATCTTAGCTTCGGTTTGTCAAATTATTTTGCTAGTTTAAAATTATCACTTTTGTTCATAAATAATGACATGACTTCAATGTAGACATTTTTGTCACACAGACAGGTTTTCTGAAAACTTTAAAAACAAAAATGATATAATAATCTTCAAATCCAAAAGCATGGGGGAGAAATACAAAAATATAACAGTATCAAGTTATAGCTTTTTGTTGGCTGCAATACGCTTCAAAGCTCGACTTCCAACAAACTTCGACGAGCTCTTTAATTTTCTTTTGACGAATTTGAAGGTCAACAGGAGTATATATCTGTATTTGTTTGTCTTCTTGACGGTGCCATTTTTGGAATCAATTTTCTTCAAACAAAAACAAAAATTAACTTTATACAGAAAAATGTATTCCATTTTTATAACTCAGCCTCGTATTGCTTAAGATGAGAGCCTAAGCACACTTCTTTCAACAATCGTGCACTCTGTATATCCAACACATATTCAATATAGTTGTGTTTAATCACTCTCAATTATGAAGTCAATATTTAAAACAATGTAGCATTTTATATATATATTTATATGCTAAATCTGCTTCAAAAATTGTTGTTTACATATCATGGGCTTAGAGCTAAAATGTAACAAGTCAATTTTTTCAAAAAAATGTATTATCACATAATCATTAAAGCAAACTTAAATATAATTTTGAATTTGTTGTATCTTTCTGAAAATATCACGGAGGCAAAACTGAATTAAAAAATGTAACAAGAATTTTTGCAACAAGCCAATTGTGGAGCTAAGTTGTAACATGTGCATGTTGTAACAATTTGCTTCCAAGGTTAACCACTACTAAATGTCATGTGAATTTGATGTGTTTTTTTTATTTATTTGCTGGGAGAAAGAGACCTTACGTTATACATTGAGACTTGAAACAAAGACATATTTGTCAGTAAACTATAAGCATGGGAACTAAGATATTGTCGGCAAAGGAAACTGAAACAACCTTGCCAGTCACAGTTAATGAGCATGGCTAACAACTACTCACCTAAGAGGCTAATCAGCGAATATAATATTTTGGGCAAAACCAAGAAGCTTTTGCAAGATGAAAATTGAAATGTGTCGGCTGTTTTAATAAAAACAATCAAAGAAAAACAAATAGCCGGCATTGGACGCAAAAAAGGAGCTCAAGAAACAAAAGAAATGGAAACAAACATTGACGGATTACGCATTATTACTTTAGATCTCCAACAAGTACTAATAGTCCCGCGACTATTCAATGGAGCAGCTTACTATAAATGCAAAATAAGTTGCAGTATTATAGTATACAGCTCCAAACTAAAAGAGGATTCTGCTACACCTGGCATGACAGAGAAGCATCTCGAGGAACCAATGAGATTTCAAATTCTTTCGTGGAATATTTGAACCAGATTGATTGCAAGAGAGGTGCGGCGAAGGTGATAATTTACAACGATACGTGCGGAGGACAGAACTGCAACAAGATCTTCTACACCTCCATGATTCATTTTTGGACAACGTCTACTAATATAAATTTTATCGAACATAAATATTTTGAGTCTGGCCACTCATACATGGAGTGCAATTCAATGCATAGTGCAATAGAAATATCCTTCAAAAACAAATAAGTTGATCTTCCCTGTTGATATATCTTTCATATGATTTCAGCTCACTCGAATAACCCATACACAGTAGTGATGATAACTCATGAGCATATTCTTGACTTTAAAATGTTGAACAATCGTTTTATAAAATCTGATGCGTTCAGAGGCATTATTAGCACATACTACATGAACTAAAAAAATCTGAGTCAGAAAGTGATTTAGCGGTGGGGATGAGTAATGAAATAGGAGGAGAAGTGAGACAAATTTCTTATAGAAAAAGAGGAGGGAAGCATGCTCTGAATGTGGTTCCTCAAGCATACCCTTAATCAATTCGCTGAACGAGGAAAAAAAGGTTGACATCCTTGTGCTATTACCCTCCTGCACTTCCAGACAAATGGCACTATCTGCTTTACAACAATTTAAAATGTGACAATTGAAAAATTCAAAACTGTTCTCAAAATAAAATTTTAGAACTGCCCTTTGAGAGCTTTTTAGAGCCAAATTATAATTACTTGTAACGCTTTGCTTCAAAAAAAATTTCTTCAAAATTGTGACAAGTGAGATTCCGCCTTAACCAAAACCATTTACTGTATTTAGTGTAAGTCTTTTATAGTGTGAATAAAAACTAGTATTCAAAAATTTATAATCCAGTGTGTTGATATATATTCAACAAAAAAAGAGCTGTGTAGTAAAAATCAAAGTGTCATATTAAAAAGAAAAGAAAAGTAAAGTATATATGTATCAAAACTATTAAAACAAAGCTAATCAATGCCTAATAACTCTGATCAATGATAGAATAAAATTTATGAGTGTGACTTTACATGGTTAAGCATGTCATATTAAGTAAAAAAGAAAAGGGGAGTGCATATATTTAGGATTGTAAATCCTAAACCTCTTTTAGTGGGTGAGTTTTTGTTGTCTGCAACTTAAACAAAGTTTTTACTTAACTATCTTAAGCTGTTATCATTGTTAATTCATTATTGAGGTGCAAATATCGAATTATTGAGTAACTATATGTGAGTTTGCTTATGAAAATTGGGAAGTAACTAAGGATTTTTAGGGCAGTTATTTCCAAAAAGGCAGATCCATATTACTATAAAAAAGTGTGTTTGTTTGTTGACGCCTAATAACTGGAGCCAATGTTGTGTGCTACTGCTAATCAAATAATAAATAATCTTTGAAAATGAAATAAAGTACTAATCATTTGACTAGTAGGCATGATGCACGAACAAAAAATAAAATAAATTCGAAATCAAACAATGAATTTATTTTCTTTATGTCACGTAATTTATTTAATCCTGCATTGATATTCTAAAGTTGTGTTCTTTAATTTTATATATCTACAGGAGCAGACTTTTTGAAATGATCAATATATGTCAGGCAATTTTCCTTGGGCAACATTTCTTTTTCAGATGTTACTTTTTCTTTTTTTTCTTCTTTAAGTTACACATTGATTTTCAGAATAGACAGTTAATAGAGAGAAAAGGTTAATTAACTTATTATTTATGTGTACATGTTTTACAAATCGACGTAATACATCATTACAAAAATTGTAAAATTAATTACAATATAATATAGTTGTGTAAATCAGGCATAATATAATAGTATTTCATTATTAGAATTGTATAAAAAATGAAAAGACATGAAAGACGGAGAGTAACAATGATAGTTTTTTGGGAGTTATAAGCGTAAATCTTTGTTGCATTTAAAATTGTGGATCCACATCGATACAATTCCCGCTTATGTTCTTAACAGATACGGAGCGGGATTTCTGTTGATCTTATTCTTTTTATAGCCGTTCGCAGGTCATCTAATAAAATGTCATCAAAGATTTCATTTATTTTTACATACTGGGAGTTCATATTTAATGCAACTTTATTCATTATTGTCATTCAGAGGTTACAAATCTAAGTATATTAGAAGAGAAAAAAGTATTTATGACGTCATATGTACGTGCTAGTAAGTAGAACCTAAAAATGGCAATAGTCTACCTTTTAGACTAAATTCTACTGATAATATGAATTTTTAAAATTAAATAAACAATAATTCACTCATTATTTTCATTTTTGTTAGCTAGTTTTTTTAACCCCTCTTTGTATCTGGAAATTTTTAAATTATTATTAATTTATAAGTATAAAAAAATACTTATGCAAAACCACTCTTATATAGGAATGTATTAGTTTAAAAAAAATTAGATCCCAACTGACTAGTTCTAAATCTTAGGGACGCCTTCGAGTCAGATAAAAAGCTGCTTTATAGAATAATCTTTGCTTAATGACGCCATAATTAATCAATCTTTTTATAAAAGTAAAGCGCTCTAACTTTAATTAGGCTTAAAATCATATTAATGACAAACTATTGTTACTACAAGCCGATTCAAATTTAAATTAGAAACTTAGGGTGTGAAACATATCAGGGGGTGGGGGATTATTCCATTGATGGGTTTAAAACTGTCTACTTAGCTATAACTTAATTACTTGTTTCTTTGCATCCAAAAGGGCTGGGAGGATGTATTAACAGTTATACTTCAAAAGGAAATTTCCCCATTGAGCAAAACGTAACATAAGAATAACAAGGACATAAATTAAAGATCCTGCTATTCAAACTGGGGTCAATATGGTGGAAAAATAGTAATACCCTCTGACTCAAGTTTACATATGGGTATATAAAAACAATTATTTGATATTTTTATTAATGGCTCGGATAAATCAGTCCTAGTTGACGTTTTGCAATATGTGGTTTTCTTATTAAAATGCAGTTGAGATGTCCCTGGAGTAGTATATAACTAAAAAAATGTGGGCACACTTGGAAAAAATTAATATTAAATCAAATCAAGGGATGGAAAGACGGATTCATTATATTTTTCCTCTGATATATCTAGAAGTTCTATGTAGAACAATAATCAAAGAATATTTATCGGATTTTACACGGATTTCAAGGAAATAAAAATACAACATTTATAGATATGAATTATTTATGCACTGTTGATATATATTATAAACAAATTATTTTGAAAAACATGTAGCTATATTTGCACCACCCTCAAAGTATGTATGTTTTGAAAAATTTCTGAAGAATGAAAGCATTTAAAAAATTATTTATGTACACTTTAAACCATAAGCTATTTTGCAATAAACACATGGCATTATGTTCATAAACGTACATTTAAAGGAATCCTTTGATATACAAAAGATCAAAAGTTTGTCTTCATTTTAAAAAATTTAACAAAACTCTTTTTATTCCACTGATCCTTTTTTTATATACCTTGCTTTTATTTTTCAAAGTTATGACAAGGCTAAGGCAGTAGTAAAATGAGGAAAAGAGAGAGATTTTCTTTGTTAAAAGAGTTGAATGTTGCTTAAAGGCATTAATTTGTTAATAGTTTTTGCCTTGAAGGCTCATACACTGTTATTATTAGCAATAGTTATATAGTTATGGAACGGCCTTCTATTATTATTTTAGTTTCATGTATGAACGTATTTGTATATATTTTTTAAATCCCTGTTTCTCTTTTAACATACGCCTAGATTATCATTTTTATGGTTTCATAAGGATTTGAAAAAAATAGTTTACTACAGTAGGATAATTGATAAAAGGCATGGAAAATCTATTTAAGCTAAGTGGATTATAACATAAGCCATGCCACATAATAAATAAGAAACAAAAAAAAAAAAAGACCACTTAGAGTGAAAGAAATAGGGATCGGTCACTATACTCTACTAAAATTAAGAAAAACAAACAGGGTGGTCCCATTAACTAATATTTAATTACTCAGAGATAATTATGGTTTGTACATATAAAAATATATTTGTACTTTTTTAATTGTATAATATATAGTCCACTAATTGACCAATATTTCATTCAATATACTTCCTCTAGTTCTGACAAACTTAGCGGAGACGCCTTGTGACTGACTTGCAGCTATTACGCACAACGTTTCCACGGCTAAAATCACTATTTGTTCAGCCTGAAAACTGAATTGATATCTCCTCGAAGATCGAACATACCCTACTTTCTAAAGTATGGACGGCTAAGATAAATAAGAGAGGAAGGTCTAAAGTGATCAAAATTATCATGGCAACATTATTGTTCATCAATTTGCTGATCTATGGCTATTGCAATATTTCTGCCTTGGGAAACAAATCTCTAGTCACAACGCTCTTAATTTGCTGACGTTAAAGTTGATGTAACTCTAACTCTGGAATATACTATAATATTGATACTGTACAAGATGAAAAAACATGGCTTCCTTTTTTCAAACTGCAATAAAACAACTCTTGTAAATCAAAAAGTTAAATATTTGTTTCATAATGATGATAGGATTTTAGGTATTGTTTTACATATTTTTGAAACATAAGTGACGTCCTTTATTGCCCAAACACTGAATAAACCGAACATTGGTATATTCATTCCCGTTTTTTTTATTTCATTTTCTTTTGAATCTTTAAATATATCAGTACCTATCAGATGAATTGTCTATTGAGTGAGTTGGGAAGTGTCTCGTAATATTAGAATATAAATCCATTATTGTTGTTAAGGAAGGTTTATTATAATATATTTATAACAGTGAAGTCCAAGTAATTTCGTTTAAAATTTATTTTTGCCTCTATTTTTACAATTTAAATAATTAGTTTCTTATCTTTTTTTAAATAGGGTTTTATAAATGTGTAGCAGTGCAAGAGTGGGTACAAATGCTTTCATGCATTCCCAAGCTTCCCGATATCCACCACAAATGGATCCGAGCAATATATCGTGATAACTAGGAGCCATCAAAGAATTGAGTGGTCTGCAGTCACCTTTTCCTTTCAAGTGACTCCAAGAACAATAACAAGGATACAAACAAATACAAAAAAGAGGAAATCTAAATATCTGATGAGCTATTGTTTGAAAAAGCCATCCCAATTTCACAACCTTCCAGCTTATTTATCACGAAAGATTATTGAGAGCAGGTCAATATCTTCTTCAAGTAAAGAAAAACATAGAAGAGTCTATGAGGTAATTGAGAATAAATCCCATCTGTTCTTAGACAAAGACAAGATCTACTCTCTCAGAGATATTCAGAATTGTATATTGGAAAATGAACTGCCTGCTGGTGTTATATTTATTAATAATAATACCAGCCAAAATGTATCTTCCTGAACAAGAATGAAGTTGGATCTCTCCAAGTAAAGTGTTGTTTAGAGCTGAAGGAAAGCATGAGTTTTTCAATTTGGGTCAATGGTTATAGAATTACTCCCTTCAAAGTGTATCATTTCTCTAAAGATAAAATTTCGTTCTTTTCAGAGCTAATACACAAAAATGGTATTCCTGAAAAATTTAGCAGACGAATGGAGAAAATAAACTTAGCAGTTCAATTGTTGAATGAAGCAAAAGAAGAAATGGAAAGTGATGAAGTAAGAAAACGAAGGAATTTTTTATCAGAACAGATTCAACTTTGCTAGAAAAATATAAAAGCCAGAAGATATTCTCCTTTCCTTATTGCTGTAGCTACATCATGGCATATAACTTCAACTGTTCTCTATAAACAGTTTGCTAATAACAATATACTATGTTTACTCTCCCCATTACATATAAAAAGAATTTCATCCTCGATATCTCTTGAATTTGAAAGGCTTGGATTACATTTTGCTTGGAAAAATAAACTGCTATATTATAGGGAGGCGTTTTGGCTACTAAAGACAGCTAGCTATCTGGATCTAATTACTTAATGAGGGTACGGCAGTTAAAATCCCTGATCAAATTCTCTAATAAGACACTTATCGAGATCAAAACTAGCTTTTCTCCGTCAAGTGAAATTACTGTTGAAATCAAGGAGGAGACAGACTCCCTTTTAGTACTCTTAAATGAAGAATACCCTGAATTACTTCAGGACGACGAAAATAATATAATTTTATATATTGCAAGGAGTCTCTTAAAAAAACAAGATTGTAAGGAAGGCATGACATTATTATGCAATAGCATAGAGAGTCTCAAAATTATTTTGGAAGATTGGGGGGAAATTATGTCGAGAGAAACGCCAAGGATAAATTTTTAAACGAAATTAATAGAGCTTGTTACTTCCTCAGACTTTGTCTTCAACATCTGCTGCGAAGCGAGTCCACTCCATCAAGGAATATTTGACAATGAAAGC
The DNA here is from genome assembly GCF_016086655.4 of Lepeophtheirus salmonis. Lineage (NCBI taxonomy): Eukaryota > Metazoa > Arthropoda > Copepoda > Siphonostomatoida > Caligidae > Lepeophtheirus > Lepeophtheirus salmonis. The sequence continues at coordinate 47,968,825 of NC_052135.2, forward strand.
ACAAAACATACATCCCTTGCCTCAAATTCGTCGCCCGAAGTTTTCAGTACAGATTTGAAAATAAAATTGGAAGGAACTGAATTGGGGAAATAATTATTACGAAAGTAAGTAATAATGGCAATATCTTCAAGGATCTATTTTATAAAATTGCTTATTCATTTTGCAATTGGTTAATCAAAAATATTGTATTGGAAATTAATAGCGAAATAAGGGAAAGAAGAAAAAGGGTAAAAATGATAATAATTGTAAAAAAATAAGAAAAGAAAATTAACAAAATAAATAATATTAACTAAGTATGTACTAATATGCTTGGAATTCTTTATTGGCTCTAAGTTATAAAAATATTTATAACTATGGATAGGTCCTTTAATTAACTTGATACTGGTGTATTGGTGGGCTAGCTAGCATGTCTCCCAAAAACTTAAAATAATGAAGCTATTTTTATTTAAAAATATATTTTTTTAAATAATTGATTAATATGGTTTATAAAATAAGATTGTTGAGGCAATTACAACGCTTTTTTATATTTCCTTTCTCTCCTGTTTTAAAATATAAGTACGTATACTCGCTATTTATGTGCACTCACGTCTTTTTGAGTACTCTTTGGATAAGGATAGTTATTTTTTACAACCAAATTCTAAATTTAAGTTACAAAATACCTTATTTTCATTTTTGTGGATGATTAGTTAATTAGTAAGGTATTGGCGGTTTTGTAAAGATCTTAAAGATGATTGAAGATTATTGTGTGACACAAAATCTGATAGGACCAATTTAAGCTCTCTAACATCACTATTTTTTGTATAATTGGAATGAAATCAATACCTAGCCGTAGCTACCCCGGGTTATTTTCATAAATTGCATCAAAATAAATTTAGAAACAAAGATAACCTAATTTAGCTGTATTAGTTCGAATTAAACAGATAAACAATCAGAAAAGTAATTGGAAGCACTATATACATGGTCCAGCAATAAAATGGGGCGAAAAAACATCCCTACATAAATTGCATTCAAATCTTTATTTTTTATGTATGTTGTTGTTTTCAACGAACAATAGGCGTCTACTGATGTACTGTATCTACTCAATCAAACTTTTTTTTTCTTTCAGTCTCAATAGCCTTCTCGACCCTGTTTCTGAAGGAATAGGTTCATTGATAGGTTCCAATTCCATGATAAGAGATAGGATCCGGGTCCAAGACACGGATCCTATCTATACGCAGGTACAGTATAAGTAAACTTGTATTATCCAAAAAGATCCGAGACCCTAACTTACTTTAGTTACCCGAACTTTTACAGGTAATGTAAAGGATCCAAGGGATTTTCCAAACATGAAAAAGCTCGTACAAGTTTTGCTTATTACTTACTTGTTATAAAAAAAGATTTTATCTATATCTAACATATACTCAATTTATCTTGATTTGGGATTGGAGTGACATCTACATAAACATTTACTTCGCAATGTAATTACACACGGCGTTACCTTTATTGTATCATACAACTTTTCCCCAAAATTTAACATAAAGAAGCGTTATAAATCAGTTGATTTTTAGACAATTTTTCTCAACTATGAAACGATTTTTCAATGATTTTTTATAATTGTTCACAGAATAAAAAGAGCCAATTTATATTCAACCGATCAACGATCATAACAATCATTAGGATAATAAAGGAAAAGCATCGACAGCTGACCATAGAATACAGTGTTTCTATTGTGTTTTTATGTTGTCTTTTTTTTTTGTGTTAAGGAGGTAACACCATGCACACAAGCAGAAATTTAATGTAGAAATACCCACGTATTACAACAAAATGGTTATTTTGGGATTAATTACTCGTCGGTGAGAAAAATTTAAAGAAGTATTCGTATTCTTATTTATTTGTAATTTTGAGTATTCTCTTTTTTTTATTCGTATAAGTATTTATCTTTAAGAGATGACTGCGGAAATTAATGTATTTATGACGTCTCATCGATTTTGAAAACTAAACTAGAAATATTTATCCTTACATTACATAGGATTATAAAGTATTCGTTTACTGGCCTCTCCCTCAGTCATCAATAGGTGTGGCGGAATCAATTCAAAAAGTGGAGCAAGCCATATATCGACAACATAATCATGGAACAATTATGCCTGCCACATGGCCCTTGAAAATTTATTGTTGGTAGCTCTAAAAAAGGAAAAAAACTGTGGTTATAGCTTCCCAATGGCTTATCGTATAGCATTGATATGAGTATCAAATCAAATCCAATAAACTGTCCTTCAATTTGTACAAATATGTTAATTACCTTTTATTTGTGCTCATGGGTAAATTTTATCCCAGATATTAAAAAGTACTTATTTGTTATATTTTTTCTATCTTTTTCGCTTTTTTTTTTGTTCTTTTTAAGTATTCTTCTAAGTGCTTATTATCTTGACGTATATGTATATAAAATGGAATAAAATACAAAACTTAAATTTTTTCCTTGAACAAAGCTAATAACTCTATACTAAAGACAATAAATATAACATACTAGAAATACATTGATTCTTAATGGCTTAAATAGATTTCTTAAAAAAATTAGTATATTTATTTTGGTGGTATTCTAAAACTAGTAGTAGACAGTTTATTTGCTCTTGGTCAGTGGTAACTCTAGTTTTACGCCTGTTTCAGCAATATAATTTTCAATCCAAGAGTGTAAGAAAGAAATTGTGACTCAGGGCCTACTGAGTCTGTGAGAGATGTAGCTTGAGTGATGACAGTTTCTGTTTTATATGTGCTATCATACTCTTAGGTTAACTGAATAAGGTGAATGGTACTCATTCATGAGTCATATACCCAGCACGATTTCTCATTATCTTCAGAACAGAGGTTGTGAGTTCATTATCAATATGTTGATGGTGAAGCATGTTCTTAATCAATTGCATATCGTGGATAAAGCATCTGCGGCAGATTTTGCAGTTATCCAATGCTTTGCATAAAATAAAGCCAGGAATTTATTTATTCTCTCTAGTTTAATAACGGTGACCTTTTCGTATTTTAGTTTATTTGAAAACATTAACATTCTCATAGAATAAATATTCTTGACCATCCAACAGGCTTGATGAATTTCACCGGGCTTGGTCCAGTGAATACCTCAACTAGGTCTCTTACCGAGAATAATCAGGGCTGCTACTTCTCTGAAGTCTGCCCTTGGAGATGTTTTCTCTAGAAAATTATTTATTGCATTAATTAATTTTTCTTAAAGGGGTCCAAATCTTTTTCAACATTGGCTAAAATTCTTAGATTGTCATTATCCAACATGTACAAAACTTCTTTTAATTTACCAAACATCGTATTGTCTGGACCCTGACTCATGCCAAAAATAGCCTCCCATGCTCCTCAAATATCACCCCAGATATATTATATCTACAAGCGAATTAGAAAAATTTTCGCCCAAGTTTGTATTCAATGTATATCTAGTATGTTATATTTGTATTTTTTTTTTTAGTATAGTGTTATTAGCTTTTGTTCAAGGAAAAAGGTATTTTTGTATTTTATTCTATTTTTTTACGTCATATATATCAAGATGATAATAACATAAGAGAATACCTAAAAAGGCAGGGAAGAAATATAATAGCAAGCATTTTTAATATCTGGTGTAAAATTTACCCATGGGCACAAATAAAAGGTTAATAACATAGTTATACAAATTGAAGTACAGTTTATTGGCTTTTATTTGATACGCGTATCAATGTTATACGAAAGCCATTGCAATACAAACAATCATGGAGTTTTTTGCCTTTTTTTAGAGGCAACAACATTAAATTTTCAAGGGGTATACGACAGGCATAGTTGCAGTCCAAAATCCAAATGAATCTTATATTTAAGTTCTATAGACCTTGGAAAACAGGACTAAGTCAAATATTAAAAGGTTTGAAAAAAAAAAAAATTGAACAGGTCTAATAGACATAACTCCGTTTTCAACCATCAATTCTACTCCAAGTATAACTTATAGCTCCCCAGCCAATTATCAGTGTTACTCTCAGTGTTTACACTTTATACTTTGATGCTCTCTCTTCAATGTTCATGTTGCCCTCAACAACAACAAAATGGCATGCTAAAAAATGCTCAAGATTAATAACCTTACTTATGTTCATCACTCATCACTATATAATTTTTCTAGTTTTTGTAATATTATTTAGCCTCATCCCATCCCAAGATATATTTTTAGACAGCCCTTATTAAATAATAGGTTAAAATATCAAATAGTTATCAAATCAAACCATGCATTTTCTTATCCCATAGCTTAAAGCCTTGTCCATCACTATTTTTTGGAGGTGGGAATTAAAAACGTAAATTTGTAACCAAACTAGATATTTTTTTTGGCTCTTGATAACAAAATATTCAATTGTTTTTTTCTTTTTCTTTTTTCGTTTTTATTAATGCGTAAAACATTAAATTTTGTGAGTTGGAAGGCTTTTACGTTATTAAAAATATAAAATAATGGCTCATTTAATCAAAAAAGCAAAGGAAAATAGCAAACCTGGGAGTATGGATGATTCAATTAGAAATTTCATGATATTAAACACACACACACAAATGACAAAAGTTTATCATTAATTAAAATAAAGCAATCTTTTCATACTCTTATTATACATATATAAGTAGATATAGAAGAGTTATTTTGGTATATATTTATTAGAATGTTACTGAATTTCAGTTACAATATTATTTCAAAAAGAGAAAAACATTTTCTCATAAGTTGGGTCAAGCAAGTTAATGTTGATAAATATTATTATTGATATGTCCATATTAACAGAGTGCATAAGATTTGAAGATTTAGCCATAAAGTGATATAAAGACGGCATTTCACCCTTCTTAAATTATTCATATTTCTTTTATTTCTAAACTGATTATTCAAATTCAAAATCCAATAATAACTTGAACACAAACTTAATAATTGTTATTTTATAACAAGAATGAAGGAAACAAATAATTATTCAGCAAAAGTCCCCATAAAATCCAGCTGTCTCTGAACGTTCAAAGTTGTCTGACGGAAAATCCAAATGTATTCTTATTTCCCTTACTTTTCGACTGAATTTTAAATTTCTAAATTAAGTAAATTTTTTAACTCAAACTGAATAGTTACTATTGTATAACAAAACTTAAGATGAGTCATTAATTTTTGCAGCAAAAAACACATAAAACGCTTATCAAATACAGCTTTATGTTTAGTTATATACTAAAAATGTTTTTTAGGCTGTACATGTACTTCTCAGGGATAGTTTATCTATAGAATAATAGTTATCCAGTTGGAACTAAAGCTTATTTGATTTCATTTTAGTATTATAATGAGAAAATCCCAAATGCCATTTAATATTGTATTGATATGTTTGTGGCTTACTCTCCTAAGAAGTTCCTTCGTTACCTCATATATCGCGAAGGTGCCTTACTTCTCTAGATTATATGATTTAGAACTAAAAGTAAGGGTATGCACGATCCACCATCCTAATGGCAATTTCTTAAAGACTACCGTCAACGAGCAGTTAAGCATCACATCAGGGGACGCCATCATGAGGTATACCACTTTCCTCCGCCGTCTGGAACACATACTAGCTGGTTACGGCAAACAGTTTGAGAATTAACTGTACATATCTATGACTATACCCATTCAAACTTTTGAATTGATAGTTTAAATAAAGCTCCAGATATTTGACTTAATTTAATTGACTTTTTTCCCTAATTATTTTGAAGCACCCTGTATATATATTTTTACATCTATTCATATGAAATTAATGTTTTTCACAAATTTTATATTTTATATATACTCATAATATGTCTATTACTATGGAATATACAATTTATTTAGAAATGTGACGTTTATCTAATTACATATAATATATTCTTTAAAGAATATTTACTATGTAGTAATATGTAATTTAATTATGATGCATCATTTTTTAAGAGTTTATTTTAGAAGCTTATCAAAAAAGAAAGAGCTTCCAAAAAAACCTTATGATGAAGACGGAACCAATATGCCTTTATATACATAGATAATTGAGTAATCAAATATAACTTTTATTTCTAGGAAAAAGGCTTGCCAAGAATACTTAGAATCATTGTTACCATCAAATGGAGTATAAACAAGAACTTAGATATGGATGCCATTATAGTATTTTAGATAGTTTGCCAATTTCATCATTCATTGATAGGGTAAATATTTCAAGGTTATAGATTTAGTAATATAACTACTCTTATAAATAATGATCTATGACTCAAAATGTCTTAATACAATGGTTTTTATATCTTCCTTCTATGTTTTCTTATTATAGACTACGTATATAATTAAATGTTGAATTTACTTGTATTCTGAAAAACTAAAGTCTGAAATTTTTCACCGGTCTGGGACCCTTATGATTTTTAGTGGACCAAACTAATTTAGTGCTTAATAAAAGTTTGATTTGGGCCTGTCTCGAAAGAAAAATTCAATGTAATACTATAATGTTTACCTATACTTTATCAGTGCCACTCTGTCAGACCAATTAAAGGAACATTAAAAAAATATGTGGTGATCGGTCTCATTTAAAATTCAGTCTGGACCAATTCTTTAGATGAATGGTACTGGTAGCTAGGCTTCAGATATGGCTTGACTAGGGGAACGATTTAAAAACTGAAAAGTACGTAATTTCAATTATTTTTTTATTTTAAATGCTCAAAAACTTAAAATTGTAGGATATTCCATACACTCATACAATGGAAGACAAACGTAAAAAGCTCTTTCATTAGACTACTTTAGTAGGTTACATCCTTAAGTATGAGAGATGATGTAATCTTAGCGATTTTTACTTAAATGTGAAAACAAACATGACGTCATGATCAATTCATTAAAAATCAGAACATAACAATTTATTAGATGAAACTGATCATGATATAATATATTTATATAAGCCGATCTCAATGTAACTTATTTTTAGGTTCTATCATACAATATTTTATTAATGCAGTCTAGAATTTTCAAATAAAATCACACCACTCATATAGTATAGAGAGTAGCAATTTTAAATAATATGATAGTAATTTCAAAATCAGACCAATTGAAAGAGTTGAATAAATTTTTACATTTAGATACATAAAATAAAATATACAAAGGTTATTCAAAATGGATTTGTTATCACATTGCAGATGACTAGCACATTTTCAAGATGAGTAATTATGGACCATGAGGTTGTCCTTGCAGGTTCTATAAACTTCATTGTCATTCCTTTCAACCATCTCAAACAGGAAAAAATCCAGGTGATTCAGTTCTGGCTGAGAAAATAGCCTACTGTTCTTATCTCAAAAGTGTTTAAAACCTGGCATTTGAGAAGCATTCTGACGTCATTTAATAATATTTCAGGTTCCATTTGAAACAAATGAAGTAAATCAAACTTTGTTAAATTTGAAACAACAAATATTGGTATTATTATCGATTAATGCGTCAATCTCTCACCTAGTAGCGATATTTGTCATTATAAAAATTGAAACTGTTTAAAAAAAACTACCTTATATAGTATCTACTCATACTATGTCAATAAGAAATACATAACATTTTAAAGCAAATATGTGCATTAAATAGTTATAAAATATAGTTACTTTATGTTTTCAGTACAAAAAAAACAAAATGGAGTACTAGTATGGCAAATATATCATATCAATAATATCTTAATGTCAAACATTTTGCTCCATAGGTTAATGATAATATACATAAAAATAGAAGAATACAACAGCAAAATTAAATACATACAAGGAATCAAATAGAATAAAAAAATTAAATGGAGAATAAATAGGAAATAAACCATTTATGTTCAAAGGGTAGAATATCTTGAATTTTCTTAGTTGTTAAATTTTTTCTTTCAAGAAGTACAAGAACAGTAATAAAAATTTAAAGAAATATTATGGGAAACATTTATTAAAATTCATATTGTCCAGTAACTAATCCTCCGTACGGAGTTAACAGCACGAATTCATTATCATAAATGGAATTGCCATCAGATGAGTGCGATGGGAGATAAATTTGTTTGTCAAGGACACTAAAGAACCCGAGTTTATAAAATATTCCATATAGTAGGAAACGAAATAGAATTGACTGTAGGAGGAATCACTCTGAGATTTAAATTAAGAAACTGTGGACTCGAATGTTATTGAGCACTGAGCGATGTTCCCCGAAGTTAAAAGTCATTGTCACAGACCTTGATACAAAAAGTCATCTCTCATCTCTTTATGTAACTACTACCCACGGCAGCCTTCCCTTTCCTTTTTGTTTAATTATTCATTAATCCTATCTATAAATGCATGAGTAATTATATTGGTCTCTATTATGAAAAAAGAAAAAATAGTCCAGTGGAGCAATTCCACTCTAAAGGAACTATCCATGTATATGTAAAACTACGTACATTGTACGTATGTATAGGTATGAGCTCTAGAGATATTAGGGAACGTAAGTTGGAAATAGTATTTGAATCTCCAAAAATGGGTGGGAACCACATTCGATCTGCATAAAAAATAAAAAAAGAACCTTATTATACGTGTCAACTTGGTTTTTTATACTTCAAGCACAATGTAGCAAAATTTAAAGTGACGGCTAGAGTCGTAAACAAATATGATTTGGCATTATGTAAAAAAATAAAAACCGAAAATTAACATGACAAACCTAAAAATTTGAAGAATATGTTGGAGAAAGACAGCTTAGCTGTCATGACAATCTATCAGATCACCTGTAAGCTGAAGTAAATAAATACAAACTCATCTCCGTATCTCGTAAGATATCACTCCGATGTATATTTCCAATTCTACATCGTAGCCAACAACAACTTAAACGCATTACTCCCCAACAAATTATCACCCCTCGTCTTAGTTAATTTTTTTTTTTTTTTTACAACTTTAGTCACAACATACCTTACTTCCGTTTTCTGCATTATATTTCTCCTTTTAGCTAAAGAGTTCATTATATCGAATACCTAGAGTATTGGACACTACATCACAGAAGAAGAAAGTGGTTGTGTACAAAGGTCCTTGTTCAAATTCGATATCAAGGAGAACTTTATTAAAAATTTAACTAAAAGGAGTGGTAAATTGCAAAAAAAAAAAAAAAAGTACGCCATCGGTATTGCATGTTATCATAATGTGTGCCGATTTTTCATTGACATTCACGCTCAACTTAGTGGCTGGCATTGCTGCTAATGGTGGCTAAGCTTACAAATAATGTTCCGGTAGATACTGAATAAATCTTACTCAATGTCTAACATGTCCGAGCTCATTTAACTTCATGCGGATTAAAATAAAGTACAGTAAAGCAGTGAATGTCTTATTCACTGCCTGGTAATATTGTATTAGTTACCAGATTTGAACCTCCATGAGCTATAAAAAAAATTAGAACCTATGTTATCCCAAGCATGAACATTGAAACTACAGTTGTCGAAGAAGAAGGATTCGCGCCTTATATAAAGAATTCACACAGGTAATGAAGTAAACAACGATATAGTAACCATGGTAAACGGTATGTGAACTAATGAATTTTGAACATTAATAAAGACAGAAGACTAAAAACAAATTTGACCAGTACTTTCTTATTTTTGTGGTTTGGGCTGCAGAATTTTGTAACTTGGCTTATTTCTAAAGATACAAATATTTTTGTATCTCACTCGCCTTATTTTTGACTACACTATTAACGGCTAATAGAATTAATAATTTGAAATAAATCCCCTTGCCTGTACTATGTATTTTCATACACGAGGGAGGGAAAAAAGAATTTTCTCTGAATCGACAAACACATTCCTTTTGTAATAAACAATAAGAATATTTATTTTCTTATAAATGGTATAAGAATATAAACGTAAGTATTGGAATTTTTTTTTTTTTTTTTGTTATGAAGGTAAAATATTAAACTTGGATATCCATACATATTATTTTTATATTTTTATATACAGTAGAAAAATACTTTTGAAATAAATAAGAGTCGACATCAAGAAAAACAATCCTCACGCAAGGAAAGTAAAAGAAAAATTTCAAACAAGAAAAAAAGAAACACATTCTTTAATTCCTCTGTTTTATTCTATTATTTACATATGTAACAGACAGAACATTACATGCAAAAGCTCGTGCGCTCCTACAAACCTACGGGCAGTGATGTTGATCGATAGTGTTTTGGGGTGTTAACTAAAAAAAAGGAACCGAAAATTTGAAAAATGTTTGAGAAGAAAGCAGCTTTGCTGTCTTGAAATTTCATTAGATTAGCTACACGTAGTTGTGAGGAGGGGGAGAAAGGCATAAAGAAGGGCATTGGCAAGAATTACCCAGACGTCGATCCTCAATTTTTTATCTGAGTCCGGACTTACAATTATAATTCCACAACAAACCTGTAGTGTTACTTTCATTCATTTATGAGCACATACAAATGGTCAATCTGGTATTTTATATGTCAATGATAGCATGTGTATAGTAAAGGAAGTTTACTCAAAGAAATGCGTGTCTTTTTCTAATTTTTCAAACATAGTTTTTTCAATCTAACATGTCCACTCCAGTAATGCCCCAATAGCTACATATAAATGATGACTATAGTAACTAGAACTTTGGCAAAAGGCCATTAGCCTCCAATTTTTGAAAGACAAAACTGTAAAAAGATACAAAATTCTTATTTCGTCATCAACGTATGACGTCATTTTTATGCAACTACGCTTTTTAACTGCGGGTAACAAACAATATAAATTATATATGACATAATGGTATGACATAACGTTTTATTTAATGTTCAAGGTAGATGAGGAAGTCATAAAGAAAAACTACTTCAATTGCCCAGTCATCACTTTTACACAGTACCCTCAAAAGGAGAAAAATTTAAAGGTTATCTTCAATAGTGACAGATATAAGACAAATATCCAGGTAAAAACGAGTACTCTTAAATAAATGAAGAAGCGAGTATAATTTTTTTTTTTCAAATGTTACCCATCGTCAATTAAGTAACCGCAGGATACCCATTTTTATGTAATGTTTCACATTCCTCGTCCGGGTACAATTGTTACCAGTACTCATTCGTATGGTGAACTATTTATCTAGAGAAAATCATACTATTTTATGTATGAATAAATACTTTTGATACCTACTTTCACTGTCGAAAAAAATTCAGGAGCCGATATAAGTAAAACGACATCCATTACTGACAAATTGGCAGTTAATTATAATTTGTAACAAAAAGGTCAAAAAATGCATCGTTTCTTTATAGTCAGGTACATGTATAAACATTTATATAAAAAGTACGATCATTAAGAACCCGTTATTTTATCATTCCAAATTCAATTCTCAAATGCATTTTTTTAGTAAGCTGGTACACATGTCCACAATACTTGCATTTATAGTCTGTTTTAAAAGGTTATACGTCTTTAGATGTGCACTCTTATTTTCTACTGTTTAAAAAATTGTAAAGAAAAAATCAATATAGAAGAAAGTTCTCCAAAAACTTTTGAAAAATTGTTTATTCTTAAAAAAAAAATAGGGTTTTTTTCTTTCTTTCAGATTCCAAATATTATTTCAAATTTACATTTTCAAATTTAAATTAATACAAATTAGTTGAAACACACTTTAATAAACTAAAATAGTTTTAAAAAAATGCAAATTAACTTGAAATATTAGAAGGGTAAAAATTTTGCATTTTGTAAATTATAACTATTTTTTAAGAATAAAAATCATTTAAAATTTTAAACAAATTTTTCCTTATATGGATTAGTTGTTTCATTTTTTACAATAATAGCCAATTTCAGAGCACAACAAAAGAGGTCTTACCTCATATGATGTCAAAAACAAATTAACAATGCAAATGGCTGATATTGTCAACATATGTTGTGGAAATAATAATAAAAGAATGATGATAATTCTATTTGGAATTAGAAAAAAATTAAGGTTTATTTTTTATTCGAGACGTATGTGGTTTGTCAGTACAAGAGCAATCTCAAACCAAATCAAGAAAAAGAGAAAACATCTTTTATATATATATATCTAATTACATATACGAATAAACACCAAAATATAGCATTGCCATAATATTTGGTGAATAAGTTAAGCTATGGGTAAATGTTAGGCATAATTTAAGACATTGACTTGATATATGTACAGGACTTTGTTTCACTCCTATACGGCCTTTCAAACATCGAATCTATTACATAAGTAATTTATCATTGAACTGTTACTAATCATTATAACAATTCAATCATGGTAACAAAAAGAAATATAATTAATTATTGGCTTATGATTACAATGTATGATATTTACAAGAGATATTGCGATAAGAAACCATTTTTTTGCTTTTTCTGTTTTGACAGACCACATATCTTGTAAAAATATAAAAAACCGCCAACACAATCAAACACAGGCTCCTTTGAGAAAGCTTTGTTCTTACATAAAATAATTTATAGTCTTTGCATAAATTAGCAATCAAGTAGGGTCATACACATTTGTGTAAGCCATTACTTGGAAAAGATTGGTCATATTTGTCCTAAGATATACTAGTATATTAGACTGGTTCTTAATATTATTCTTTTCTAAATATTGAAAAGGATAAAGTCCAAGGCAAACATGCTTAGAAGTTTGCTCAGATCCATTGAAGTTACTAAATTTCCTAATTTTTGAAAAAATAGCGCTTTTTTCCTGAAAAAGTTAATAAATTCCAATTAAAGCAACTTATAATAAATAACTATTTGAGGTGAAAAATACACTAGGCTTACTGGGTGCCATAACATAACCTCCTTTTTGCAAAAGACAATACAACAAGGTACATAAAATCCAAAAAGTTTTATTATTGTTATTTAATGATAGGATAAATTTAAAGTTTTCTTTTACATAGATTTAAAATCATATCGGATAGTTGACGTCCCCAACTGTCCATACACTGAACTTACTAATTTACGTGTAGGTATTTTTTCTTCTCTTAAAATAACTTTCCAATGATAAGTTTGAGTGGAATAGTTATTTTGCACAAAAACATGCGAAATTTAATAAACAACATATTTTTTTATACTTGTAAATTACACCATGTAACAGCGTATTGGCAGCAGGCTGAACCCCACATTCATTATTGTTATTTAAGCTGGAGAACACAAATATGACCACTAAAACTTTCAACGGATATCAGTTTGGCCTTTAAAGCATTTTAAAAAAATTAAATTTTTATAGTATAACTACGATTCAGTGCCATATTTTGACATGAAAGAACTATAGTACTCTAGTATAGGCAAAGAGTGGATACTCAAGGCAAGGAAGGTAGAATTAAGTAATCCTTCATTTTGAATAGCTTAAAATTAGAAGCTGCTACATGTTCCTCCAGAAACACAGCCAGTTTGAACAGGCTGTCTCCCCCTAGCGAAAAGAGATGAATAAGGTTGACTACGTCACAACAATAACGGGATATTATAGGTCGGTGTTAGGAACATATTCTTCCTTGTCTATTGACTGAATTATTTATTTTTACCTAAACTACTCTTTCCCTAGAGTCCTTTAGAAAGAACTATATGGATCAAAATAAAAATAAATATACATTTTTACAAACATTTCAGCATTTAAAAAATGAATTGTTCATTACTTTATCTTGATTTAAATTAATAAAAAAAAATTTTAACCACCAAAAAATCTAGTCAAATGAAAGACCTTACTTAGAAGCTAAAAACTTTTTTATTCTTCTATAACAAGCTTATTATATTTAAATTTCTTAATAAATATTAAAATTAAATTGACCAAAAAACAATCCAAATCGACCTTTTTTAAAGGCAAATTAAAAAAATTGAAATATAAGGTATATTCATTAGCTTCAACTTATATTTACAGAACAGAAAAAATAAATAAAGAAGTTTTTAGCTTCTAAGTAAGGTCTTTCATTTTACTCGATTTTTTGGTGGTTATATACTTATATTATTAATTGTAACTAAGATAAAATAATGAATAATTCATTTTTTAAATTCTGAAATGTTTGTATCAATTTATATTTACTTTTATCTTGATCTATATTGTTCTTTCATGTCGAAATATGGCACTGAATTGTAGTTATACTCTAAAAACTTGATTTTTTAATAAAACTTTAAATACCAAATCGATATCTGTTGAAAGTTTTAATGGTTATATTCGTGTTTTACGGCTTAAATAACATTGATAAATGGGGTTTTTAGCCTACAGGTGCTCCAACACCTTCAATTTGTTGCAGAGTGTTATTATTGGATTATGTAATCAGTTAAGGACGATTTTGAAAAGGTTTTAAAAAGTTGGTTTTCGGAATTCAATTAATTGGCTTTGTCAAATCGCATCAATTTAGAGTTCTTTAGTTATTTCATAGTTTATAACTTCCCAACATTATTTTATTTGTGTTAAAATATTTTTTTCATGTTTAAAATTATGAAAATATTTTATTTTTTTCCTGTATATTAAAAATGGAGGTAATTAACTGATTTTCAAATATTTCACCAATAAATACTTTAGAAATAAATTGCAATTACTTTATTTATTTGATCATTATGTCAAACAATTTTTGGCCGTATTTTTTCGACAGTAAATGCGTGTTCCTCACTACTCCAACGCATTGAGTACTTATAAAGTCTGATTCCCACGAATTAAAAAAAATAAATTTTAGGTTGTCACAAAAAAATTATTTATATCACTTTTTTTATCATTGATGTATTATATAAGAACGAAATATTTTTTGAAAAACGTTTTTCATAGTCAAAAAGTGCATATCTTTATTGAATAACCGCCCTAGAAAATAAGAGATAATACTGAAAGCATTTCTTATTTTTTATACCTATACGTAATCAATAATTAAAATATTATATGCTACTCACAAGAAAAACTTCAATTTTATAACAAAAAAAAATATTTAGGATAATTTCCTCCTAAATATATATTTTAATATTGTTTAATATTCTAAAAGAAATTTTAAATAATGATTGTCCAACCACCTATAAGGTACATCTTTTTGGTTATTAATGTTTAACTTAAAAGTTTTTCTGCTATACCTACATAAGAAAAAAAATATGATTTACCGCTGAGCTAAAAAAAATTAAAAATCAACATGGTAATTGTTACAATTTAAAGGTTTTGTATGAGAACAGCTTAGCTGTAATGACAGTCTTTGAGATTAGCTGCGAGTAACTTTGAGATAAAGAAAGTAAACACAAGTCCCACTCCGTATCTAGGATTGATATTGGTAGGAATGAATATGATGCCGATCCTAAAAAAAAAGGAGTCCAAATGCACTTCTATTGTCATATTTTTTTCACCTATATACCCCCCTCCAGTACTATTAAAAAATTCCAGAAAAAACGGTTTAAGAACCAGTATAATATACAAACTAACAAAGAAAATAAAAGCCCTAATGTATTGAAATCATGTATTATTTTATAGCTAATCATGCCATCTAAATAATATATTATATATTACATAACAACATAGAAAGGAAGGTAGATCATTTTGATAGAAGACTCTACAACAAAACTTTTGTTCTGTTTTACTCATCTAAACCATTTGTTAAAAAAAACTTTAATATTGTACAGTTGTACCAACATAGCATATTTAAATATTCATCAGTATATGTGGGTTTTGGTCTGAAAATCATAGACAGGTATAAGACGCCATAATTTTTGTTGGAGTGAACCAAATCCAATAACTTAATAAATATCCGTCCAAATAGGTGTGGAAAATAATCAATTCAGACCCAACCGAAAAAAAATGGTCAACACTAATATTTATATACATATTTTGTTGAGTCAACTTTAAATAAAATTTTATTCAAGATTTGTATTTCTATATAGATTGTAGACATCCTTTATTAAAGGATAGACATCTTACCCACTACAAGGTTCATAAATAATAATAAAAAACAAAAATTTGCAAAGGTTTCTATTTACATAATATTGTGTCTTATTATCTATAATAGTATACATAATATTAAATATCAGTAACAAAAACAATTTTATTTTTTTGGTAGGAGAGGTCTACTAATTCATAGATTTATATGTTTAGGTTAGGGTGATGTAAAATTGAACTTGCAGTCCAACAGGTGCATTAATATACATAGTTTACGGCTTATAACCCTATAGTTACAAAATTTATTTTCGAAAACTTAAATGTAGCCCATACTATGGGTTACCAAAATGTAGACGTTTTATCAAATTTATTTAATTGACTGTATATTTTGGCACAATATGTGCCTCTTTTTTTTTTAAATATTAAAAAGTACCCAAATTAAAGTTCAAAGAAAAAAAAATCTGTTGATTTATTTATATAGACTCATTCAACACATGAAATTATAAAGTTTAAGGAGCTTTAAGGATTTTTTCTTTACAAAATTAGGTAACACAAAAAAAAACAATTTTTCAAACGTGGGGTCAAACAAGGCTAATCCAGGTGCCGGAAAATATGCATCTGTCCGGCAGCTACAGAAAAACAGACACAAAAACTAGAATAAGATGATGCGTAATGAGATAATAACATGTAAACGACAAAAATCCCTTATTATATAATGAAAAAGCTTTCTTATGTCTTAGAGTCATTTCTTAAGTTGAATTATGTTTGGTTGTTTTGATAAAGTCAATGAATTGGTCAAAGACATGAGGTAGTCATCCGAACAACAGGATTTGCAGGGAGGATTGCCTTGCTAAAAAAATTATAGGACCAACTATAGTAAAAAGAAATGAATATATGGTTCTGTCAACTATACATGTGGTGTTCCTCAAAAATTGTTTTGTCCTTCACTCTTCCTAATCTCCTTCCTCCACTAATAATACATACGTACTAATACCACCCTCTCTCCTACGATTTATTGCAATTGTCAGGACTACGTTAATGTGTATTTAGGTAAAGGTCTGTAACTTTGATTTTTTTGGGAGAGATTAAAATACATTATAATTAATGTTACAATTTTTTTTTTTGTTCCGTCTTTTTACTAATAAGAGACATATTTTTCACATTTTCCTTACATACATCAAATTCACCTCATTACAATGGGACTACCTACAGAGATATCAATGTTTTTCAAAAAATTATAAATCCTTATCTTGGTTTTCAACATTGTAATCTTTTAACTCTACACATTTCTCCCAGGGATGCTCCCATCTCTTTAACCCGTCCAATTAATACTCGGCGTATTTCTCTGCAAAATAACTGTTCACGAAACACTTTTTGTTTTGGCTAAATCCCTCCGAGGAAACACGTCAAATTTTAACTCAATAAGTCGTTATATGTCTGCAATTGTTTGAAACTTTTTAGAAGTTAAACTTTCAAAAACAAATATTAAGCGACAGCTCGATACTCGATTTTGTCCATTTTCACAAAAACACTCACATCAACTCACTCAAACGACTCTTACATAACAACTACGCGTCCAAAATGTCTGAAACATTGGTGAGTAACTGTCAACGGATGCTAGATAGATTAGAATAGCTCATATTTACGAGTACTAACAATAAATGTTACATACATGTGACTATATATTATTTACGAGTGCTGCCATATTCACATTGATGAGGTCTGAAACTTTTAAGAACACTTTGCATACATTGGAGATTGTTCTTAGGTATATGTTCATAATAACTGTGTCTCAAGCTGTATATCAAACACTATCATTCGCTTTAATGACCAACTAAGGGCGATTTTTTTTCCTTTAATTAGAATAGTAATGAAGTAAAGTGGAAAATTGTAATTAACTCCTTAGGACATTGATTTCCCTTTTTGATATATATATTCAATAATCTCTTTCATTTTATAACTCATCTATATTAAAATATCCCTCTTAGTTGGTCAAAATAAGGATTAAAAAATTAAAATGCATGTTCCAGGTATATGTAGAGTATTCTTTGATATATCAATCTTTCATTTTAAAAAAAAATAATGGGCCAAAAGTATATGGTTACTATCCAATTACATCACTTTTTTCACTCGCTATTAGTTTACCATAAAGAGAAATAGCATTAGGAAAATCTATTTTTAAACAAATTAACTGTGATTTGTTAAATAGAGGGGATCAGGAAAAATTTCCAAGGTCACTTTTTCTCGTACTTCAAAAAAGCTACAACGACAAAATTTACATTTAAAATATATAATATAATGCATATTACAGTGAAACTTAATCAATCAATGGCTAGTTTTTTCTCTTCAAAATATTGGATAACGACTGATTGATGTGAATTAAAACTGTTATAATAATAGTAGCTTTTATTTTATTCTTTGATTGCATATCAATAATACAATAATTAACTCCACAAATCAGCATTCATAAAGTGTCATGAATCTTAGATATATTTAATTTCAATTCAACTTAAAACTCCAAACCGTACCTATCATCTCAAGTTTTATTAAATATGACCTGCCAGTGTCCTACAAAAACTAATATTAATAGGGTAATCGTAACAATTGAAAGAGTCTTTTTGAGGAGAGCAGCTAAGCTGTCATGACGTTACATTATATTGTATCCAATCAACTATTAATTAACAGATATTCCACTTTGAATATAGCAAGGAGATAAGTAGGAATTACTCGTATGCTGATCCTCAATTCTGCTTTGAGTCCAACAAGGACCAACACTTATAAGACTTCAAGAAATCCTGAATGTTACTCTTTCTTATTCATAAACATACGCACCATTATTACTTTATACTTATAAGTTCTCTCATCAAAAGTTGTATCATAATGCTTTGGAATATAAGCCCTTATTCAGGTCGCAACAAGTATCTCACGCGTTCTACGTCACATTTGATACAATCCTTTAATCTTTTCAGGGATATTTGGTTTGGAACAATATTTTTGTAATAATTTTGTGCGTTAGTGATTTGAATTATTTATCTTTTTGCAATCAGTTGATTTAGTTTTATAAAAATTCAAAACTCACTCCTTGAGGAGAAATTGGTGTTATTCAAGTCTTGTTACAAAAAGGCAATTACAACAACTGCTACAATTTTCTGCGTACTATTTACTCTGCATGGGTGTATAATAGTCAAAACAGGACTGACTATTGTTTATCACGCTTGTCTTAAATAGATAGAACATTAAAATGCTTATAGATCCGTATAATTTAAAACTTATTTTACTAAATACGTATGTTTTTAAATCTTAAAGTATTACGATATTTTAAACTAATAATTCAGTAGCTTGAAAACAGTAATAATTTATCACTAAAAAATATTATTGAGTACAATTTCCTTAATTTATATCTCAAATTCAATTTTTACTATCCCCGATAATGGAAAAAGTTGCAACATTTGACAGGTTGCATTCAAATTCGATTTGTGTTAAAACTACTGACGGATCTAACCTAAAAATATATTTTATTGATAACATATTATACTTGATGCAAAATTTAATTATTTAATTAATCATTAATTTAATTAAATTTATATTTTTCTGCCTTAAGTGATTTTTTCTAGACCGATATTTTAATCTAAACCGAATTCTGAAACTGTGGTCCAAAACTTCATTTTTTTAAAAGAAGATGAAACATTACAACTTTGTATGTTTATTTGTTTCAAAAACGTCATTTTTGGAGGAGACTAATATGGAATAGACCAAATTTTACTATGAGACCTGTCCAGACAGGACACGGACAGAAATAGTGCCGTTGTCAAAAATTATAGCGTTATTGTACTTCCAGGCCAAGTAAGTACATTGGGTTGGTTTTTGATAGTCTATATCGAACCACCCCCTGTTCATTTAACCAAAAACAAAACGTGTTGCAACCGTCCCATATCTCTTCTATATCCTTTCATATATTTAATTAAAAAAATTATTATTTTTTATTCAGAAAGAGGTTATTTACTTTGCAATAACTCTCCATTCTAATTATAGAGAGGGAAATTCAATTTGTAGATTAGATTGTTAAACATATATGTATAGGTAAACAACGTTTAAATTACATATTTAACAATACTTCATAACATTTTTTTAAAGTTATTGTTAATTATATATCTATATATCAATAACTATTTTGACATTATTTGTTATATTTTTTTCTATTAATTTTAACGTCAAACAATGGATATCCCAATTAAAAATATGTCTCAGTATGAGTATTTAAATAGCATAGAGAATATTTATTTTTTTATGTAAAATATATATATCATATAACTAATTGATCACAGTTGATTTAGTAGAGCTGTAAATTAACTACCGAATAATCGTGCCTGTAAATTAATAATAACATTTCAGTTGGCAATCTGCATAACTACCTCATTCAAGAGTTTTTTAACATAAAAAGTCACAACTAGAATAAAAATATATATTACCTTATAGCGTGCAAGATTTTTTTTTCTGTAAGTGTTTTTTATTTTCCAACTGTTTATCATTATTATTTTTTATTCTTGAAGAGAGAACATTTCAGTATCAAATAATAACTAATGTGTGTGCTCATGAATGACAGAGAGCAGCATGGATCATTTATTGGGAAGTTATAAGTGTGCATCCTTGTTAGACTCTGAGTAGAATTGAGCATTCGCATCGGAGTAATTCCAGGCTGTCTCCTTGCAAAATACAAAGTAGGATTTGTGTTTATTATCTTACTTTCGTAGCTGCTCACAGCTACTTTAATAAAATGTTATGAAAGCTAATCTGATCTCCTCTGCAACATTCTTACATGTGTCCCTTTTCAGTTCAACTGTGAATCTTCATGTTTTTTTTAGTATTTTTATGAACTCTCCTCCCTAAGAAAAGATTACATTGAAGTTTCTGCCTGTGAAGCGAGCACAGATAATTTTCTGCACAAGTATTTATAATTAGAGTTATAAATTCTAAGGACTATCGCTATGTAAAAAAAAGTTACGTTGTAACCTTGAAGAATGTTTAAGAGGAGAGCTGATTAGCTGTCATGCCATTTTATTAGACAAGGTGCAAGCAGCTATGGGAAGAAGAAAATAAATACAAAAGCCAAAAGTTGGTATATTACCAACTACAAAACCTAGCATGTAAGAAACATATTCGTGATTTACAACCCTTTTAATTGTACTCTAATGCTCAGAACCATGACTAACCAATAATAAAAAATTTTTGGGCCCAGTCTCGATATTAGTTGTCATGTTTGCAAATTGTAAGGCCAAAATAACTTTATTTAATGATTGTTTGATACAAAATGCTTCAGAGTGAGTGAGTGAGTATAAATGTGTAATCATTAACAAAAGCTATGTACACACAACAATATCCATACATATGTAGGTAGGTAGAATGAACATATATAAATGTATGCATTATTAAAGCAAATGGACCTAATTAAATTCCATTAGTTTACCTTGAATCGATATATGTATGTAAAATATGAGTATAATAATATATGAATATTCAAATCTTGCATTTCATGACTATTACCGTTGAAATATTGTAGGTGTAGATTAAACTAGTGTTGTGTCAGTCCTTTCTAGTTCATTCTTATTCCGGTCCAGTTCAGTCCTAAAAACTGATAAATTTCGGTCCTGGATAACACTGCTCAACTTTATTTCATCTTTTTTTAAGACTGATAAAAACCATTCCCAAGGACCAATTCTATCCCTGGACTGGTCCTAATAAATAAGAACGGACACAACACTACATTTAACCCTGTATAAGCTTATTTTGGCACTCTTATTATTTCTTGATAAAACAGAAACTCTCGGTCTAAACAATTAGCACTATTCATTAGGACAATATAAAGGCATAGGTATTTGTGTGCCTATTATAAGCCACTTAATACCTTGAGATACGAGTGTACCAGCACACGGGTTTATGAGATACAAGATTGATTATTGAGCAAAAATTTGCAATGACAAATACGTGTTTTGTTTTGAAGATACAATTTGGTCAATGTAAAAAGTCCAAGAAATATGATGAACAGTAACAGACTTAATAACAAATGAAAATGACTGAAAAATTTGTACAGTTACGGATATTTTTTTAGATATTTTTACTGGATAAATTGCTTTGACGAACGTGCTTGTCTCAAGAACAAATTAAACTGAGCTGTTGTAGTTGGAAAAAAAAGGACACGTTAAATTTAAACAAAAATTGTTCAACAACTTTTGTTTAAAACGTAAGAATATAAAAATGGTTTAAACAGATATTAGCAATAAACATATAATTAATCATAATTGTATTCAAGACTCATTCCTCTAGATTCAATATGTCAATAATCTAATATGCGAGTCAGGATTAAAGATTTTAATCAAACAAAGAATATTCGAATACTGGTCTTTATATACATTAGATTCCCTCCGTTAATATGAAATATAATATTTTAAATAATTGAGTTTAAAAAATCATTATTAATAGCTTTAATAAATATGTACCTTTTCTAAAAAAAAATAATTTATAAAAATTAACAAATGTCATATTTTTTAAAAATAAGTCATCAAAGTCCTATGTTTTCTCACAAAAAGGTAGACATTATATATTAATCTATCAAACTATGAGGTTCTACTTAATATTCAAATATTTTTTAGAGTATTTTCATATCAAATCGCTCAAAGCTGGTAATTTATCCCCCAGCCATATCAGAACTTCATGAAATTTAGTATACGGGTGGATTTGGAATACAAGAGCCTTTAAGAAAATTATAGTACTAATTAATTGTGGTTTGTATTATAATATTTATTTTATACTATTTTACAATGTACAATTGACCAAAATATCATTTATGTTTTTTTAATAACTTAGCAGAGACTTATTGTCACTGACTTGCAGCTAGTATACACTACGTCTTCTAGAATATTTTGCCCACATTACCTCTGCAGCTGCCATGAAAAGTCCTTGTTGAGCATGAAAACTGCATGTACCTATCCCTGAACCATACAATACATTCAAACTCAAGGAAATTAAGATAAAGGGAAGATGGAGTCCAAAAGGGGTTTCAAAATTGTCTATGGATCATTTTTGCACTTGATTTGCAGTGTTGCCTGTGTTTCATACTGCTGGATGTTGCAATATTTAAAAATGAAGGAATTAAAGTTTTGATGAATCTTTGATTTGTAGTATACCGTGAACCAAAGCACAAAAAAGAAATTTAATATCTCTAAAAAACTTATTTTATAAACTTATAAAAAATTAGTTTGATCATAGATTTTGAGGTTGGTCGTCTTTGAGTTTTTTTTTTAAATATAACACTTTCTGATAAAACACTTATATAAATATCGAAAAAAGAATTGAATATTAGTATTGCCTTTTCTCATGTAGATGATACCTTTGTAATAAGGAAAGCATAGACAAGGATGAGGGGATTAAAGGAGTTATAAGAGGGTTATGAGTGCAATGTAAAGACGAGTCTGGAAACCCAATTGTTTTTGATAATAAAATAACAATTCACTCTCTCCATGAGAATGTTAAGCCCTGCAATGCAGATGATGCATTAAAAGATTTTGGTGAAATCGTAATACCTGCAATAGAGACTACTTTTATAGGGACTTAATAACGGAAATTTTACTCTTGGATTGATACCAAAGGGTGACATTCTAGGATTTATAGGTTTCAAAGGTTTAAAGGCTCGGATTAGCACGCAGTTCAGTCAATTACAAGTGTAAAGTGTTACGAAACAGGTCACATTGGAAAAAAAAGGTATCTGTCAGTAAGTGAAATGTTTATATTAAGTCAGTTAAGGAAGTATTATTCAAAGACAATGAAATGGTTAATAATAAAGCAAGTGAAAACATGGATAATGTCACCATCATTAGAGTCAAAGCTGAAGAAAAACTTATCCACCCATATGATATTTGAGCAGAAGCAAGATATTCAATGTTTTCTATCAGGATTACGCAGTTGCGGGGAAAAAATTGGAATTTTGCCGCAAATTTAGTGAAATTTTATCTAGTAGTCTCTGCCAGACATTTCAAAACTTTAAATTTTATCATAAGCTTAGAAAACTTTACAGTAAAAATTTAAGTCTTAGTGTATGATACTTATTGCAGAATTATTTTTTTTTCTTTTTCTTTTTTATTGTGCCTATCATTTTATAGTTTCATGTCTTTTACCTTTCACAAATGGTTTCTTTATACATTTTTTAGCAGATTTTATATTCTAATAATATGTGTGTGAATATGATTGTTATTTTCTTGTATTTTTTAGGTCTATAAAAGGAAATAAATTTTTAACTATAATGTTGAATTATGTTTTTACAAACACTGTTTACCTTTTATGTATTTATTTTTCATTTGTATATTTAGATAAATAATGAATAAAGACCTTGCTGATGATGGGAAAAAATCTACGTTATTCTTGGCAAGATTTTCTCCAAAAGAATAGAAAAACTTTTCTTAAGTTATAGTTTTATAGATGAAGGAATATTTATAAAAATAAATTGATAAAAACCAAAAAGAAATTTTGATTGAGATCTTCAGTCAAAGTTTATCCTTTTGTATATGTTGGAATTCAAATTTCATTTATCTGAATGTGAATTATATGAGAACGAAATTTTTGATTATTTTGAGAATATAATTAATAATTCCAAATATTACGATTAAACTAACACTGAACAATCTTCTTTTAAATTAAATTATTGGATATATATATGATAATTCCTGTTAAAAAATACTATATAATGATTGTATATCATTTTTAACAGCTAGAAAAAAAATGGCATTCTAGGCTTCTTTCTAGCAAACAAAGAAGTAGTCTAATATTCGTTTGAATTCATAAATAAGTAGATTTAGATATTTTTCATGAGAAATAATCAACCGAAGGAAGAATACATTGCATAGTAATGTTAATCACAAAAAAAATGTTGTGATAATTAAATTAAAAAATTTCCAACTCCGATTTTTTTAGTGTTTATTGATTAAGCGTGTCGATATCCACTCACATTTATTTACTGTTAGTTAGCTCATTTGCTTAGATAATGTTTAAGAATTGAAAAGATATTTTTTATTCAGATAAGCTGCATCTCACAGACATATGTAAAATATGTTGCATTCCGATAATGAAGGAATAATCCGTGCTTACTGATTTTATATTAGATTTTATTAGAAATAAGTGGTGCGTCTATCCCAATTGATGTCCATACTTCTGTCATTTATAAAAAAAAAGGCTATTTCTAACTCTATTAACTCAGCCGCCATCGGTAATAAGCTCATCAATTATTTTTAATTATACATTATATAATATAGCATTTTGGAAATATATAATAAATATTAAACATTCTTTTTATCAACTGTTTATTCCGGAAATCAACTTTTTATTAGAAATGGACAAGCAAAAGCTAAGTAAAACATTTTCAAAAAAGAAGAGATACCAACTGAAAATGAAATATCTTGAGAGTCTACGTTTTATACATGATTTTACCAATTGACCTCGTATTTTTTTTTTTTTTTTAAGTATATTTCATTCTCGAAATTTTTTTGCAATTATTATTAATCTAATTAAAGTATTTATAATTCTTATAAACATTGAACCCTTAATAGTTGGGATTCATTAATATTGACGTCACTGATGAATATCAATTTACTACTTCTATTTATTACTTATATGTTCGCAGTGTGAGAAATGCACAAAGAGACTTGTAAAAAAAAGGGCACATCATTCATCATATTCTAAAAAGGAAACGGTATAAATATCAAGACATCAACCAAAAAAAAGACATTTATAAAGTAATATGAATTTATGTTTGAAAGCTTTCCCTTCAAAAATGAAAGAAATGTACCTTGATAAAATCTAATATATGTATACTTTACATATGTGGTGAGTCAACATAAAACAATAATGAACAAAAATCAAGAAAAGAGGAAAATCCTACTTCATTTTTCACTTCATATATATGTACACACAACCCCAACATTCCATACACACATTTGAGTCAACTACATGCTTTTCATTTGAATCATGAGTTAAGATACAAATGAGTTTTAACTATACCAGGCGGTCCATTGAAATATGAACGCTTGTGAATTAAATAATTAATTAAGATTGCGTAATTAAAATCCATTCAAATTTCGGTATATATAAGCATAAACAATTAGTTACAAAACAAACAAAAACTTGAGCTCTCTAGCTTACGTACAAGTAGAGAAAATGACACTAAAACGTGATCGACGAATTTCCATTTGCCCGCTCCATGCAATTGGAAAATGTTGAAAAGGACACGATTTGGCTGGATGTCGAGGGGAAAGCTTGACGTGTCCGTCATCCAAACACCAAGGCCCTCAAAGGTACTATACGACAAGACAGGTACACCATAGCAGATGACTACATCTGGAGCGTGTGCCAGGCCTTCCGCCGCCACCTGGAAGCCATCATTGCCACTAGGCTTGTGATTATAATTTTTATTTATTCTTTCTTGAACAAAATATCATTTTATTTACTTTTATACCAAAATTACAGAAAAATGGATGTATAGGGACATTGATTTAAAATATCGCCAATACAACTTTTGTCGAGTAAGATATAATTTAACAAGTACAGATAATTATCATTCTATAATTATCAAAATACAAAACTTGACTCAAATGTGTCTATCTAATATTTTACTCCATGTTTATATGAAGTAAAAATACATTTGGATTTTCTCTTTTGCTTCATAATTATTCAAGATTGTTTTTATGTTGACTTACCACCTATAGAAAAGTATATTAATAGATTTGTAGATTTTGATTGTGTACATATTTTCTTATTTCCCATACACATACATTGCACACAAAATCAAGTTTTTTCTCAAAATTAAGTATTAAGTGATAAGAATAAGAAGCATCTTAAATTACAAAACCGCTATATTTTGACAGGGATAATTTTTGAAGTTTGAAGATTATAATATGCAAGGTCTTTAGATAATAAGTTGTGTACACGCAAGGTAGATGTGGTAATCTTCCTATAGACTGACAAACTTTGTACTATTATAATAGCATAAAACATAGAAACTTTTCTTGTTATTAACTAAAAAGGGGGAAATTAATACATATTAAGTCAATTCTAGTAAGTTCAAGTTTTGTAAACGTTCAAGATAAGCGAATATATATTACTACTTTATAAGTTATTATATTGGAAAGGACCAGGGATATCCGGATTTGAGTTATCTGATATATACTGTTTTTGTTTTAGGGGAGATAATTATGTGACAAATCTGTAATATGTACAATGAATAAAATTTTATGAAGAGTTACAATATATTACATTCATTGATATGCTAAGGATGCAAATAATTTCTCGGATGAAAGAAATCAAATGGATTTACGTAATACATTATGTTTTCGCTGAATAGAAAAGGAGGAGGGAAAATGTCAAGTCAAACAATATGATTAATTTATTTTGCAAATATATTTTTTGATAAAAGTATTTATTGACGATGAAGACATAACATAGGAATCCTTCATTAGTGGAGACAAAGGACGGGACGGGAGGAAAAGTGATTGATGTTAAAAGCAAAAAAAAAACTAAGTATATAGCATCAAAAATGATGATTATAAGTACATAGTAAATAATCATATTAGTGCCGGACTAATAAGTAGGTAAAATAAATAATTATTTAAGATTTATGAGCCATGAAAAAATTACATATGTGTGCGGCAACAAAAAAAAATCAAGAAAAGAAGAAAATCCTTTTTTTTTTCATCATCTTATATATCCAAAAATAAACTTTTGAATATTCCTCCTCCACCAGCTGCAGTGCAGTTTTTCTGGTAGTAACATTTTGTACAACACTCTACTATTAAAAATAAGAAGTGAAGAAAAAATTCAATTAACCAGTTAATTCGTCTGAGATTGATACAATTCAAATAAACACTTACAATTATAAGAATTCAATATATTCATTAATTTTTCAGGTAGTAGCAGAAAATAGAGATTGCATTAACCAGTTAATTCGTCTTGGATTGCTGATAATATAATATGTACAATAAAGCCAAATTTGTGTAACTAATCTGACATATTACTTTGGTAATATTTTGAAGTACCTATAACCCATAAGCATTCTATTGAAGCATTGGATATTACGCAGGATACTAATTTATTTGAAGGTTTATATTTGGTGCATGTATTTATCAATCTTCACTTTAGGCAAGTTAGAAGTAGATTAGTTTATTGACATGAGGTTGAACAGGGTTTAATTTACAAAGATTATTATAATAAACTTTTTATTTGCGATTCAAAAAGACTATTAATTATAAATTTTGTTTAACTATATACTGAGAGGATTATTACGTAGAAATCTGTTGATTGTTTACTCTTAGTGATTATTTGATTTACCGAACTTTAGCCATTGGGATCTATGCAATTTGTTTGGTTTTTCTTCAAAGCAGGCCTAACTGTGGGAGTATCGTCATACACAATATCCGTTCAGGAGTAATTCTGACAAACTTCAACTTTTTTTTTTTTATCAAACCAGGATTTAAATAGGTTTTTTCTCATTTTCTGGGTTTTATTGAAAAATACATTTGAGTTTTTTAATTATTGTTCTGTAATAAATTTAGTACCTTTACTTTTGATTTAAATGGATTAACATAAGTTATAAAAAAAATTATTTATTTGAATTTTTAAATTATTTGACAGACAAAAACATGCACCATACACCACCAGCATTTTGTGTCCAAATGCATTCGCCAACCATGCGTCTCATATTAGTCTTATATATACAAATATACACTTTTGAATCTTCCTCCTCCTCCTTTGCCTGCTGCTGTACAGACTTTTCAGGCAGTAACAGGCAGTTTTTGTACAGCACTCTACTAGTAAAAATTAGAAGTGAAGGGATGATTGCCAGGGACTAGTTGATTCTTCTGGGATTGCTGCAAATCTAATGAAATGTGGTAGAGCACAAGATACTAATTCATTTGGAAGTAAATTAATTTTATTTGGTATACATGGTACAAAAGACATTATTTGGTACAAATACTTCTAGTTCTACATAGAGGTACAAGAGAAGATGTAGTTGTTACATGTATTAAGCGATCTTCACTTTGGACTAAATTTGTGAGAAGGAAAATTAAGAGTAGTTAGTTTGAGGACATTGAATTCAACAGTGTAAAATTTACATTAGTAAACAAAGGTGATTATAATACATGGTAATAAAATAAACTTTTTATTTATAATTTTAAAAAAAAGAAACCTCAACAAAAAAATCAAAAAATTTATTAATTATAAATTTGGTGTGTCAACATACTGAGACGTAGCAATCTGTTGATTGTTTACTATTACTGACTATTTAGAATTTGTATCTTAGCATTTACAATTTTTAACAGATTTACGTGTTAGCGCAAATTTTTTGGTCATCTTCAAAGAATGTGTAACAGTACGATTATCGATGCCCGTTCAGCTAATTCTGACAAATTTAAACTTGATTTTTTTAACTAACCCATAAGGCCACAACGCAAAATTTTTAACTTGGGTTTCATTGATAAATATATTCGGGTTTTTGGGTTGTTTGATTATTGTAATAATTGAAATAAATTAGGTAAACTATAAATAACATTATTTATATGAATTTTTAAATTATTTGACAGACATAAACGTGGACTATACACTACCAGAATTGTGTGTATAAATGTTTCCCCTCCCCCCCTTCCATATGTCTGTGAAACGGACAGGGTCATACTAGTAGGTATACATATAGTATACATCCAGCCCAATATTTCATAGATATTTGAGTCATTTATAGGCTATGTATTCCAATTTGGGGTATGGGAATTTCTGTTCCAGGAAAAAAGTAAGCTCTTCTTTCAACGTATAGCGGTTTATTATTTTATTTTTGGGTATGAAGATGTAGTACACCATCAGAGTCAATCAGAGTTGTGTATCGTTTACCATGTTGGAATTATCGATTATTAATGTTAGAAAAAAATAATATGTGACATCAAATTATACCATTTTTGCTCAATCATTTGTGAATCTTGTCACTTTCATGTATTACTTACTATATGGGAATCCCTTAAGATCAGATTTAAAAAAAATCAATCTCAGACCTAGTCTCAGCAATAATAATAATAGCTTTTACTTAAATGTAGCACATGCATGCATAATATGTCAAAAGAATATTTTGGTACTTTGAATAAATGTATATTATATATGTACAAGTGATTTAAAAATGTTACTAGATTTAACTATTTATTTTGTTCATTCGTTCTATTTTTATTTTACAAATATACTAGCAAAAGTACACGAAAAGTTTAATTTTATTAAGCTATTAAACTATGGTACCCATTTTGAGGGCATAAAGGCCCCAAATCAAATATTGACTAGAGCAAAAGTTACCTAAAATCTTAACAGCTTTTAAGTAAAAAAGACTACTTTAATATGATAGATTTTGGCTTTTGACATTTCCATAGTCTTATTTGGAACTACAAAGATTTATAATTATCCACTCTTTCATGCATCGTTTATATTATTTATTTTTTTTGATTTATTTGTAAAATAAAATAAAAAAGGTTAAAATAACAAGTATATTCGTATATTGTTATTCTATGGTTTATTGTAAAACATTGGCAAATTTTATTTAACGAGATTACCAAGGACGCAGTTAAGTTTTCGCTTAAAACATTTTAAACTGGCCGGTATACTTGTTTGCTAGTTGACTCCGAAAAATGGAATTTTGGTAAATGCATACACGATTTTATTGATATAGAGATGTAAAATTATGATAAAAAAGAAACCCTTATTTTTTCATTCCAAATTAAATTCATAAACTGTTCTTAAAATTTTTTTTAATTATGTTAGTACACATGCCCAAAAACGATTTTGCAATGTTTGATTGTTTTTGAAGAGAAAAAAATAGACATCTTTTGGTGTGTCCCACAATTTTCTATTATAGAAAGAAAAGAAAATTAAAATGAATTAAGCGGAAATTTTTTTTAAAACTTTTACAGGATTATTTATTCTTCAAAATTTATTTTTTTGTAAAACATTACTATTTTATAGGAATAAAAAAAACTTGTCGAAGTTTTGAAAAAAAATGCTGTGGACATTGGTACCAACATAATAATAAAAAATATTTTGAGAATTGAAGTAGAAATTAAAAAATATCGTTTTTCCATTTATGAGACCTGGTACACTCGTAGGTAGTTGTATGACATAAGTATTAGTCAATATAACATAAGAATGTGTAACATTTATGCAGTACTCCCTTTTACTTCTGTAAATGTTATATAGTATATGTATTTCTCTAAGTAGACATATTTAAATATAATTTGAAAGTGTTGACTTGTTTATGTAAATGAACAACGTACGAGTAATTCTTGAAATAAATAAATACAATTTTGAAATTGTTATGTATCCATAACTTCCACATACATTCACTAGTGTTGGGGTTTATTCTGGACCGGTTTCGAAGTATAATTTGGTCTGGATCGGTCCAACAAAAAGTGGTCTGAATCGGTCTTATTTAAAATTCGCAAAAAAATTATTCTATCAATAAATTGCTTATGACGTAATGTCTGTTTCAAAATTTGTGTACATCGGCAGAATAACGTTGAAGTGGAATGATTGTACCTCGTACATTGTTTATATATATATATATACATAATAGTTCAATGACGTCACAAATTGTATAGGAAGCCAAAAGTCTGAACATGTTGAGGACTTAATGTTGATAGAATAATTCCAAGAAAATCTTGAAGTAGCTTATTCAAATGGCTTTAATAATGAAGAAAATATGATTGTCAATATAGTATACTCCTTGATGCTAAAGATAAACTGTGATATTTGAAATTCAATATCAATTACTAATAGAGACTTCAAATCCCAATAAAATGGCTAGATTCTTATAATTAATTCTTTTTAATCTATAAGAGACGAGAAAAGTAAGATAATTAGAAAAAATATATTATCTTTCTTAATTTAATATTTAATTTATTACATTACACAATGTACATAGACGTTTGAACGATGAATTTTTAATAAGCAGTATAGCTTAAAGTTGAATAATTTTTTCTTGACATTTAACATACGTTTTATTGCTACTATTTACTTTTAATAATGTGTTTGAGTTGTTTTTTATACCTTTTTATCAATTTACTGTCAAATTTGAATACAAAAAATTGCTATTTTTCAGATAAAAGCTGGATTTTTCGAATATCCGAAGTAAATAAAAAAAAAATATATTTTTTGGATATATAATACAACCTAACTTTTACTATCAAAATGTAATATTAATTTCATATATTCAGTATTTTTTTCTCTATTTTCGTGTTGTTATTTATGCGTGTGTTTTTTGTTGTTGTTTTTTTGGGAGGGAGGGGGGATTGATTGAAAAGTAATGTAATATTAATTTAAAAAGAAACATACATTATAAAAATGTTGGCCATCTTACAATTTGTACCTATAAAAAAGAGATAATCTTTCTTGGAGTTATTCATTCCAATTTTTTTTATCAGACTCATGAATTCCTATGAAATTGATACCAAAAAAGAAGAAAAGGTTGACTTTATACCGATTTTATAAATCATATTTCTTCTTTGCCAAGTATTTTATGTAGTTAAAAACTGGTATCTGAGAGATAAACATATTTTTATTATGTACGGAATTGATTGTATTTTTATGCTAATTAGCTTTTAAGCCTTCTATTAGTGAACCTATTTTTTATAACGCAGTTAATGAAAAAATTATTTAATTATATGAGAAACTGTAGAAGAATTATATTAATTACGTCATTTAAATTTGTATTATTTTTTTAACTACTCCATTCATTTTGTACTTGTAAATATCAATCAAAATACTAAAAATCCTTTTAAGAATGTAAGTCATCCAGAAAAAAATAAGTATTTATTTTAAAATAATCTTAACAACATGAATTTGGGATTTTATTCTTATATAAAATATTAGATATCTTTTTTTAATAAAAGCTTCTATAAAGAATTCATTACTTTATCCGAATGTTGTGCATCAAAGTAGTATCTATGATTTTTTGAAGAAATTGCCTCTATTATATACTATAATATACGCCTCAGTCCTCACTTTGAGAAAATGAAGAATCCAATAAATCAAAAGATAAAAAAAAAGAACCACTTTTAAGCAAAACAGTTCCTTAAACTAACTAAACATCAATTAACAATTATCAAATATATGAATAAATTCTGAACAAAAAATCATCAAGATAGATAAATAATTTCATTTATTCTGATTTAATGTTTCAGTATGATACAAATAAGTATTGGGAATAAAATATAGATTCACAGGAATAAGATGCATTTTTATAAATTTTGGATATATAATATCCCAATTCACTGAAGGAGGGTTAAGAAACTCCTTTATTTCTATAATTATGTATATCAAAAGGCCGTATAAGAATAGACAGAGATATAATTTTATTTAATTTTTGGATAACATACATAAAAAAAAAATCATTTTCTTGATTTTTGTTCAAGATTTTTTTTTATATTGACGCACTTTTTTGACTTATATTGACTATATTAGCTACATAGTAGACAAAACATGTCACTCCAAAATATGAATTATATTATATTATTGTTCGAGTACATATAATGAATAATTATGTATATAGTGATGTGATGTATACAGAAACATATTGAGTTATCCAACGTGTTGTATGGTATAAACATTTGTATATACGAGGGTATAGATTATAGATTTACATACAATCATACATATAGTATGATTAATACAAAAAAAAAGAAAAAACAATTTTCTAGAAGCCACGAGCCTCATCATCTTCATCCAATGATTATGTAGCAATAATACATATCAACACATTATGCACTTAGCGTGATGTACACTAAAAGCATTCATTAATAACGTCATTTCATTCTGGATTTGAAACACCCGAGAGGCTACGTTGTGCCACTCAAAGTAAATGAAAAGTAACAACAAGCAAACCAAAATGTGTTCAGTAATGGAATTTTGTTTTTGCATGTTCGAAGTTAAGCCGATAGTTACAAAGGGGAATATGATGGATACTAAAGTTTTAAAACAGTTTAAATTTTTTAAATATCACAAATTAGGTCGCTTCATCATTTTTGTCATTTTCCCTTATACGTACTTGCAACTTTTACTTGACTTCACAAAATGTGTATAATAGTTCAGTTGAAATGATCAGTTACAGTCTACGAACTTAGTTATGGAGTAATATTCACGACCAATACCTTGTACAAATATTGATCACGTGGTGCTTTGTTTCACTACTTTGTTTTAATGCTTGAATGGATACCATTGTCAATGGAGTGTCTTATACCTTTCAACAGAACGGAGTCCAGCACCACATAGCCAAGGTTGTGGTGTAACAGATGCAATACATTTTTCCCAATTTCTTGACCTAAACTCATCGGATCTATAAAAGCTCTTGAGACTCTTATTTGTGGAGAAGGATTGAGAATCAAACCATAAGGCAATATCAAGTCTTTTATGTATGAAATTATCAAAGAAATGGCCAAGTTGTATTCCTGGTGGAGATTTAAGGGCATTTCAATATATGATATGGGATTTTGTAGAAAAATACACAGGTTAGATATTAGAAAAGGAACAAGGGTTGGTGCGTGCTCTTTTTTATCTTTTTTGTTCATTATTAAAATATTATCATGAAGTTTTCATCTATGTTTGAAGGAAGAATTCTTTGGTGTACTTTTTTTTGGATTTTAAATATATTTACATATATTTATACTCATGGCTATAATATTTCTTGCACTAATACTATTTTAAATGTAGAATATTCTCCTCTGTATATTAATAATTTATTATGTAACAGTGAAGTTGATGTAACCAAGTAATACCATAAGGCATCATGTTCTCCAAAAGTCACATATCTAAATATAAATCCCTACTATTAAAATTGTTGTCTTCTATTAGTACATAGTTGTGTTTAGGCTTTAAAGTTTGTGAAGATTTATCTGCAACACCCTACAAAGGCTCTGACGTCAACAGAGGAAAGATCTTTAATTAATCGAATGTACTCATATGTTTGTAAAGCTGCAAAGGATCCATTATTTTTAAAATATCCATTAAGGTGTGAGATAAAAGAAGCAAAATATGTATATGTAGTCAAAGATATGAGAGAGATCCCCTAAGGGGACTTTTATTAAAAAAAAAGATCTCGGCCTTTTTTATAATATATTTTTAATTTTCTTATGTATTTTTATTTTAACATTTTAATAGCTATGCATATGAATATTTATGAAGGTAGGAAATAATTTATTCTTTTCAAAAGCTCATAATAAAACTTAATATGAAAAAAATTGTCAGTTGATATTAAAAGGAAATAAGTGTAATATTTGATGAAATAAAAGTTAGTTTCTTAATTATTAAAAATGTAATTCCTACATTAAGTTGAATTTATGTAAAGTTTTTTGAAAATTGAGTACATGTAGTCATGTATTTTGGAGATGAAAAATAATATATGTACATATAAGGGAGTTAGATAACATTTTTATGATAAGATATTATTAATGTTAGTATATTTTTGATACAGCTATATAGTCAAATCTATTTATTTAATCTGTATTTCCATAAGAAATAAATGTATATTAGTAACCCGCCCTTAAGGTATAAAAAGTGCTTATATCTTATGAACATACCATGCATATATGCTGAATATTTATTGATACTCTTAACGTATTATTTTAAAGGCACAGGCAATGAAAACTGAAAAAGTTACTGTTAAGAGTATATGACCTCTTAAACCAGGTTTGTTATTTAGGAACAATTCAAAGGTAGAAAATAGTGTATAAAAGAGTACAATGAAGGATAAACTTACGTAAATGACCAATTGGATAATATTAATTCCCAGGGAGAGAGGGAGGGAAAGGCAGGAATGTAGGAAAATCCGTCATTTATATGCATGAAACCATATTTTATATATTAACTCATCAAGAGAGGGTCCATAAGTGTATAACCAGTCACTCCTCCTTCTACTAAACCCAATTTCTTCATCAGACCAATTACAACTGAGATGAAGGCCAAAATAAATCGTGTGTTAGAGCATCTTGACCTGAGAGTGAGTTTTGACGAGATCTCTTGCATTGTGCTCTACTCCAAGGGTCTTATTAGCAATATTAAATAGCTGAAAGACGACAACAAGAGCCTTGAGAGGAAGTGGTGGTAAAAAGCAGAAAAGGACAGTAGACTTCCAGGACTTTTTCTCAAGATCGATGCAAATGTTTACCTAGAGATCATTGTTACCGTTTTTATTCCCTGGTTGAAGGTAAAAGCAATCTTGCTTTCCAACAAGACTCTGGCCCGGCCACAAGGAAAAAAAATCCTCAAAAGTGGTTTGAAGAAAACTTGCCCCAATACCAGGCTTGTAGAAGGAATGTGCTGAAATATTTATAAATACGTGAAGAAGACTTGAAAAGTCCTCAGCCTTAGGATCGACATAAGTGTGGAGGCCGAGGCATTTCACTTTGAGATAAAATTATTTATATAAAGTGTTATTGTCTTACTAATTGTACTTTTTGAAAATCTTGATAAAGTTGAGCTTGAGAAACTTTGTTCACGATTCACTGGGACACACTATGTATAGTAGCTACAGACAAATCTGGTCTAATATAAATCAGTTTTAAGCGAGTCAGTGCAATAAGTGACCATATGTAGTTTTCAAATTTATAATTGTTACAAAATAGGAAATCTGGTATAAGAGGCACTAAGCAGTCACTTCTTCAGTTTCCTTTGCCTGATTGTATAATACAGGTTGGGATGTATGATAAAATAGGGAGGGATCGTGGGACATGCTTAATACAATTTTTGAATTGAATGAAATTCTTGCATAAAAAATAAATATGGCCACTTAGTACAGTGACACGCTGAAATCACGTGACTATTAGACGAGGTTTTACTGTATTCATATGTGCACTTGAGTACGAAGACAATCGTATGGTTAATACTTCTTATTTCAATTAAAAACTATAAAAGCATTGTCGCTTATACTTAAAATATAATGAATACGTTTTATTCATTTAAAGGTGTTGCTTAACTAACACCGAAAGCATTATTCTATTCTAAATAGACTATAATTTATAAAATATTTAACTTTTTCCCCCATGTTTTTCACTTTGAATGGAATTTTCGCTTTAAATGATATAAACTAATGGGTTCTAGAACAAAGAACTCCCATAAAAAAACCTAGATCGACAAAATGTAAGCGTCATTGACTAAACAATAGTACGGAAAGCCTTGAAATACGGGGCCGTGCAAAATTATTTACCAATGATGTGAATATACTTTTTAAGAGGTTTTGTGGCAACCAATCTGATTGTTTCGTATTTTTACTGTTAAATAAACAAAAATCCTTCCTGTGAGAGCGTAACAACTTCCACACGTGAGACCATGTCCAATCAGGAAACAAAGAGGATCGAAATTGCAGCCCTCCTCCGAGCGGAAGTGCCTCATGATAACATTAAGGAACAGGTTGTCCTCGTTGAAGACAATTTACAACGTTTCCAAGCGCTTGGAGGCTGGGGGTGATCTCAAACATTCCCCTGGGGCTGGCAGGAAGCCCACTGTCTCAACAAGGCAAGTAAAGGCAGCGTTCAAGAGGACTCCCAACAGGCCCATTGCCGACATGGCCAGAAAGATGGGAACGTCGACATCAACTGTTTCAAGGGCATTGAAAAGGGTAGGGAGGCCCTGAGGCGTACTGAACGCCCTCTGCTAACTGAACGTCAGCGAGAAGTCAGACTTGAGCGTGCCAAGAAAATCTTGAATGATATCAAGAGCTCATCTGGACGCATCATCATTTTTTCAGATGAGAATACTTTTACGGTCGATCCTGTTTTCAACAGGCAAAAACGACCGTGCTGTGAGCTTTGGAGATCCAAGGGGAAGGCCATGAAGCCGGTATGGTTTCCCACTGGCTCAGACTAACAGCGGAGGATTATATGAAGATTCTGGCGTCCAAGGTCCTTCCGTGGATCAAATCCATAGTCGGCAACTCTCCTTGAGTTATTCAACAAGATGGAGCACCCACCCACGCTTCCAAGAAAGCCCAGGAGTGGCTCAAGGACAACATGAACTTTTGGCCAAGGACTACTGGCCCCCTCAGAGCCCAGATCTGAACCCACTAGACTTATCTATCTATGCGCACGTGGAGACCAAGGCCTGCAAAAAACGACACAAGAACATAAATGCCTTAAAGGCTGCTGTCAACAAGGCCTGGGCCTCCATGGATGCCGATTACATCCAGCAAGTCTGTGGCAGCTTCAAACGTCGCCTGACCAGTGTCATTGAGTCAAATGGTGGCTACATTGATTAAATTTGATCACAAACTATTTTATTATTCTAAAAATGTATGAATAAATTGTTTCTCAAGTCATTCGAAATGTCATTATTTTCCGCAATATGTTCTGAACAAAAATCGGTAAATAATTCTGCACGGCCCTGTAACACATGGACTGCATAAGTCCAGGTCTTAACATAGATTACAGGGGTTTTTTTTTGTCAAAAATGTTTTAAAAATATTTTTGTATCTACTTTATGGAGCAGAGTCCCTATAGCGTCACACTTAGCATTATATCTCACAAACTAAAGAACTGATTGTCATAAAATTTGACAGATATCTTTTGAAAGTTAGTACTAACTGAAAATGGGCATACAAAACTTATTGTTTAATTCAAATAATAAAAAAAGTTGATACAATTATTATAAAAACGCTATATATTGTCTATAAATTACATACTATAAAGGAAAACAATTTCGATTGATTTTTAAATATTGATAATCTTTACGCAAAAGTTTTATTTTGAAGATTCATATTTTTTTTTTTTGTTCAATGTCAAATTAATGTTATTTCTAGATATTGATTTTATTTCTGATTCTGCTATATTTTATAAAATACTTTTTAATTTTCGTTTGTCTATATGTTTTAACGAATTTTTTTTTATTATCCTACGCTTCATTACAATATCCAACAAAATCACACTTTTTTTAAAGCAACAAAACAGAATGTTAATAGAACTTGATCCCCTGATTCCAAATATGTATTTTTTTAAACAAATATTTTTAAGGTTCAAAGCTTTTGTAAGCCCATGGTGCTGAAAATAGAGATACATAATATGAATATGTTTTAACCCCAATATTGAAAAATTCTAAAACTATTTTTAAAATGTCTTTATCATGCTTATAACTCGAGTTATTATGGTTTAAATTTGAAAATAGGTGTTTTATATTCAGAAGCCTATAGCTCCAAGACGAATATATTCAAAAAGTTTAAATGTATCTCATTGGATAAGTTAGCTGAAAATATGAAAAAGGAGCCTCCCTACAAATTTATATATTGTTGTGAATTTGAGATAAGGCCACGACAATATTTCAAGGATAAAACTTATTTTTGAATTGATCTCATAAGAAAAATGTATATATTTGAACGATATAGCTTAAAGAAATAGATGGAGAAAAATGACGATGAGGATTTAAAATGTTAAAGTTTAAAGTTAAGTGGCAATTTATAATATTCATGTCAGATTTAATTGTCCAAGTTATTATTGGTAATCTGAAAGGGTCAAGGTATTGTATGTGATAAAGTTACTCTTGTTAACTCGAATTTTAAGAAAATTTGTTTTAGAATAAATTTTTGTAAGACAAACACAATATTTTACTCCAGTAACCACTTCGTAATGAAGCAATATTAATTTATATAATCTGGATTATAACAACTTTCACTAATGTATGGGCGTAGAAGTAACTACTATATATATTTAAACCAAACAAATTCACACTATCTGAATAAAGATGCTAGGAAAAATGTTTGCCAAGAAATTCAGGATGACAAAATATCAAAAGGATAGACTGTCGAGGAAAAGCTTATTACGATCAAAACAGTTCATACTTTATGTATAACAATCACACTGTTGATGAAATTGATTAAAAAATATCAAATTTTTCTAAATGTGAAAAGATATATTAAATAAATAGACTTCAAAATCAATACTGTATTGACTTATTACATAATGCAGGGTTATGAAAAATAAGATTTTCTAGGCACTTTGGAAAAGAGCTAAGTCTGGATAAATGTAACATTTTCGTTCGTATCAAAGAGATTCTTTAATTTAGATTTATTTATACAGGTTGATAAATAAAGCATATATAAACTACAAATTATATAAAATATCTTTATTTTCATTTAAACATACATACTAATTACAATTTATAGAAGAATACACATTATACAAAGCAAATTTCAAATTCAGTAGCTTGAATATTTTTCTATTATCTTATGTCCCATTATTAAAAGATCGTAAATGTTTGAATACAGGTCAATAAAGGGCAATACAGTAAAAAACTAGAAATGAGGCGAATTTAAAAAAATCTATGTGTAAAGCCCCAGAATTTTCTGCCCTTTTATTAGTCTATTGCGGTGGTTTATCTAATTATTACCCCTCCTAAATTGTAAAACAGGTTGCTAATGTGAACAAGGGTAATACTACTTACTAGCTCTGCCAAAAAAGTTGAAGGAAATAAATGTTTTGGATCTCTGTTTGTTTGTGTATTATTAAGCAGGATTTTTTTGAAACTTTGTAGGAAGGTTTATACGTTCAATAGTGTGAGGCCATTAAATTTTGAAAAGTCAAGCTCACATAAAATATTAAAAACGTAAAAGAGAAGATAACTTCCAAGCAAATTGAGATAACTAATTCAAATTAAATTTTGACATGTCAAAGTCACACAAAACAAATTGGTATACATCACTCAAATTAGTGTAATTACTTTAGACGGAGATTTACATTCTACCGAATGCATTTTCTAGT
Organism: Lepeophtheirus salmonis; assembly: GCF_016086655.4. Taxonomy (NCBI): domain Eukaryota; kingdom Metazoa; phylum Arthropoda; class Copepoda; order Siphonostomatoida; family Caligidae; genus Lepeophtheirus; species Lepeophtheirus salmonis. The sequence continues at coordinate 48,009,390 of NC_052135.2, forward strand.
TTATTAAGTACTAGTACCCTTGGTGTTAGCTCAGAATCATAAAAGTTTACTATGTATTTTTCGTAAGCTATCAATTTGTCTGCTCCTTTTCTTATATCAGGGTTCGGATTGTTAATTGGTTTACATTGAATAAGCTCTTTTTAAGTTGTGAACAATGTCCAACAACGACTAAATATTATATACAGAGTTTCAATAAATTGGCTAACTTCTACCATTGTCCCGTTTCCATGACTGGTTTGTTGAAAAAATTATTCATAGCGAATGAAAATGTATGTAAAAATTAAATTAATATTTTTTAACTCTGAAGCTAGGTTGATTGGAAAATGGAAAAAAAATCCTAAGATTTTTACTTGATTGGGAACTTTTGATTAAAGAATTCTAACTTTTAAACTAGAGTATATATTTTTTTTTAATCTCAAAAGGTTTTACCAGCTGATTTTCCTTATTCTGATAGCAATTTAATGATTAAATAACTAAATTTGATTCATTTTCATCAGTGATTGTGCGAACTAAATATATGTCCATGAATACAAATTTATCTTTGATGAAACTCTCCAGGAACTTAGTTTTAACAATGAACTTGATAATTAAGTATATACATATAAAAAAAGGGGGTACTTTGAGATGGTATCCATTGAAAAATGGACAATTTTCATAATGTATTTTTTGAATTTTACTTAAGAAAGTAATGTTATAAGACTCATTTCAACTTTTTGTAATAATTCCTTTATTCACATTCAATGTTTTTCTTTTAAAATATATTTACCCTTAAAAAGGGAAAAAAGAAGGATCAAAAACACCTATATGAACGCAACTATTCATCAGAATAAGTACAAATTTTAGATGACTTCTTATTATATTTAGATCTACAACATATCCCAAAAAGTTTAAAAACTCTGCCGATTGATATGGATTCATTTTTTTTTTAAACATAAAGCCCTAAATGTGTGCGAGAATTTTGTAAAATTGCAACCTGAAGAGTCTTTATTTATTTTCGAAAGCTGTTATCATTGATCTTTTATTCTTAAAAAGGGAACATCAAAGTATAAATTGTGTGTACTCATGAATGACGGAAAGCATTTCTTATGGTTTTTTATGAGATTAAGTCCTCTTTAGACTTGGAGTAGAATTGTGGATCAATATTACAATAATTTATTTCTAATAAAAACATAACAATTTTTATTATTTTATTTTTTGTTTATAATATAAACAATAATTTATTTATACTAGATGCAGAGAAAGGATTCTTGTTAATTTCCTTCCTTACCTTCTCATAGCTGCTAATGTAACAAAACTTCAAGACAGCTAAGCTGCTCTTCTCCGAAATATTGTTCAAATTGTACGGGTTACCACGATAATTTCAGGTGTATTTTTATTTTCTGTACATACCAACAGGTTATATTTTTACAACTCTATGGATTCACCCCTATAGTTAATATTACTCAGTATTTCAACTGACATATACAGGAAATGTTAATATAGTGCCTATAAGTTATCAAAATATGCCAATGAAATATTGGAGCTTTTTACACGTAAACATGAATAAAACATAATTCCCAGGATCTATTTTTATCCAATTTATGCAAGGAATTGCTTTGACGCATAACATTTCACAAGACTTGTAGAAAATGTGATCTTGACGCGTGTTAAATTTTGTTTTAGTTGGCAATCTGATGAGGGTGTGTTGATTTTTCTTTCACTCTTGAAGAGAAGACGTCTAAATATAAAAAAATCACAATATCTGCTAATGAATGACTTAGAATAACATGGGTCATTTGTTAGATTTGTAAGTGTAAATCATCGTTAACTAAGAGAGAATTGAGGATCGACAACGAATTAATTCGTAACTATTTGTCCTTGTAATATATGAAATAGGAAGTGTGTTTATGACTTTCCTTTCATAGTTGCTTCCTAGAATATATTGACAGCTAAGCTCTTCCCCTCTCAGACATCTTCAAATGGTCTGGTTTATTTTTGTTACTATTATTTTTAAATACTAGAAGCTCATATTTTATACAACTCTACATACCACCCTAACCTGGTGGAAGAAAACTTTTGATACTGTTGAAGTAAATTTAAAAAAAACTTTTATGTCATATTTTTTACAAATCTACCGTAAACTTACGAGATTTTTTTATTATTTTCTTATCTTTTTAAAAATATTTATAAAAACATGGGAAATAGTAAGAACTCCACTCTTATCATAGTAACAATTTAGACATGTCCTTCGTAAAAGGTTCTAATAATATGTAGATATTTACTTATATATGTATATATAGCTAAAAGGGTTGAATATGTACAATACATAAAAGTAAGCAGGAGATATACTTGCATTAAACGAAAATCTTGTGTCTTAATTAAATATATGTATATTTTTACTAACATTTATTTTTAATCAAATATTTTTTTTTATGTATCTAAAATAGTGAAAAAAAGGAAAACGTATGTGTGTAGATTTAATTTCAAATTTTTTATTTTAACCGTACCCTTTCTCACCTCAAATATTTTTCAAATTAGAATTCCTAATTCTTTTAATAATACGGCTTAAGAAGAAAAAGAAAAGTTAATTTCTTTTCATATTATTTATAGTAGATGTAAAAGTGACAATGAAAAATTATTTAGAAACTCATGGAAAATATAATGTACGTATCGATTAGGGTTGAGATTCCGTCCACGATCTATTATTCTAATTCCGGTCTCAACTAATTTATTTATAAATATTTGAACCTGTTTTATGCCAAGACCATAGACCCACATTTGATCGTTCTCAAATCGTTGACCGGTTTTTTCGGTCTTAATCTATGCATCAACTTTCGCTCGTATTCTAATTTTTGAACAGTAAAAATATGATATATGAAATACACTTAAACTCTTATGAACTTATTACGCCGATGTTCACAATTTTACAACACAACTGACGTCATCAACAATCAAGCTACAGAATCAGTATAGACAAAATTTAAATGAAACCGACCCAGACTTATTTTAGTAAGACCAATCCAGATCCATTTTTTCTTTAGGAATTTTTGTTTTGTGACAAGTCAAGACCTTAACCTTAGGATGGGTTACCACATTTATCGAGCATGCACACGTTTAAGTGTATATATATCTAAATTATATCGGGAGAAGAGTTGCTCTAATAAAAATATAATTTTATGTATATATATATATATACATATACATAAACGTCTATAAATACACTGAGATGTGTGCTAACCCACCTTTATTCTCACAGAATTGTCATGCGGTGAAAAAATATTATAAATAAAAAAAAAATGAATAAATTGATAAAAGTTTGTTGAGTTTCCTTCCTCTTACTATGGTTCAACGCATGTTTATTAAATTTTGACTTTTATTTGAATGCTGCAGTTCCACAATAGAGATAAAATATTTTTTATTGTCGTTCAAAATCTCTCCCAAAAAATTTTAAGTCCTACGTCGATTTATATACATTAAAATTTTTTTAGATTTTTTTTTTTTATTTCATAGTTTCTTTGATATATTCTTTGGTTACAAATAACTATTGAAGATTGATATCTTGTACTAAAACAATTATTTTTGGTAGTTATTAGGAATATAAAATGTCTTTTTTTGCTATTTACTTTTGGCAATGCTATTAAAATATAGTAACATTATTATTCCTTTTGAGCCCTTACATTGAATGAAATTTTGGTCCTTCTGGAGGAGGATATTAACGATGTATTCATCGAGCCTCTAGATGTTTTGAACTTACAAACGATGATTTGGACAATGATAATGCTGATGATTTACTGTTTTACCCATCAACTAATCATTATATTCTATTTTCGATTTAGTTTGAGGTTAATACCTTGTTCATCCAAAAAAACACAATACATTTATTAGGTGAAGTAAAAAGTTGTGAGTATTTTTTCTCTTTATTTTGATAATAAAATTAACATAGATATGATTGTCCAATTTAGATCAAATATACGCCGTTTTGTTGGGTAACTTTTGTCCATTTTGAAGGTAATTTCATTATTCCGCGATTGAGGAAGTATTCCTCCCTATTGGTAAAAAACTTGAGCAGATCATTTTCAAAAGCCTCTCTTGAAGTCAGTTTGTACTGTCAAGAAAATTTTGCAAATGTTTTAAAGGTAATATTAGCTTAGTATCAGGTCTGGACTATACACAGGATGCAATATAACCTCCCATCTAAGCTCTCGAAGCTTGTAGCGCGTCGTAAAGATGTGTATGAAATTTAGTTGTTTTGGTAAGATACAACACCCTTTCCATTGGCCAATTCTGGTCGATCACTTGCTTCAATCTGATCAGTTATTGACAATATAAGTTCAAATTGAGGGGTTTTCATATTGGATAGTGTATAGTTCCTTTACAATCCCACCAAACACAAAGCATAACCTTCTTGGCGGTTAATCCGAGCATGGCAATTATTTGAGCCGCTTCATTGTACCTTGAACACGATCTTTTTTGGCTGTTGTTCTCGTATGTGACCCATTTTTTATTTATTACTACCAAACATTAGAAAAATGGATCAATTTTGTTAATTTTCAGCAAAGAGTAGCAAACATCAGTTCGATCCAATAGATTATTTTGCGTTAATTCGTGTGGTATCCATACATCGAGCTTCTCCTTGCTACCCTTATGCAAATGGTTCCAAACGGTTTTTGGATAATCCTCAGTTCCTTTGCGATATAATAAGTCTCACATCCCGGTTCAACTCGACGAATTCTATTATTTTAATGACATTTTCGATGATTGACTCACCAGGTACGCCCCTTATCTTCGACGTACATATTAACAGACCGGAATCATTGGAACCATCGATTTGCTGTTGCATTCGGTAAAAAACAAAAAAATTGGCAGCCTTTTGACCTTGGCTGTAGTGAAGAATATGCTCTTTTTTTACTTCTATTTTGGGACGCTGTAACACACAACTGTCTTCACCAAATACAAAACTGATATGAAATTTTTTGAAGAGTACGCTTAACCTTTATGCATATTTTAAACTTTTTTTATGCAATGTATTAACTGTAGCTCACTGAAGACATCCAGCGCAAAACACTCAGAAGTTTTACTTAATATAATATATACTTACTCGTGGTGTGGTAAAATTATCACTTTAAATCGTAAAAGAATCGCTTCCAAAGAAAAATTATGTATTCATACAATATTTAAATAACTAAATTCTAACTTAAATACTCTCAGAATAGAAGAAAAGATCTGATTGACTTGGGTAAGTGCATATTATGTATGATTGTTTACTTGAACTAATTTACCACACGATTTAATCATATTAAAATGATACTAGACAAATATTTTGTAATATTATATTAATACCCCACTTGAAACTATGTTGTCATAACTGCAATATCAGGAATAAAACATTAATTTCCAAAAATTTAATTGAAAATGGCCTGGAGCTGAGTTCATTATTTTGTTTTGACTCTTCACTTTGAGTGACAAGTAAAGAGAAACAACTCATTTATTTTCTAGAGTAATTAATCAAACTTGTAAAACTATTTGTTAGCTAATTAATTTATGATTTAATCATTCATGTATCTTGTTCGATGCTATTTATATGGGCTTTCAAATTTGGAGATTTCTCAATTAAAAAATTGTACGTCTGGGCAGTAAGTTTGTATATTTGGATGTTTGTTGAGACGTCATTTTTTAGTTTGAGCTTTATATATGGATGTTTTTCCATTATACACAACTATGTTGAATTTCTTCACATTAGATGTCATTAAAATTTAGAGTTCGAAGAATCTTATGTATAATTATGTTCTCCCAAACTTTGTAACTGCACAAAAGTGTTTTTTTAAGAAGAAGATGTTTTATTTTTTAGAAGCATCGATCATAAGAGGCAAGTTTGATCGAGAAAATGTTTTTATTCCAAGGATGCTATAGCTGTCTTCAAATAAATAATAAATTATGAGCATTAACAAGATCTAAGATCAGACATTATTTATTGGTCTTTATTTGTCAAATCTAAATTTTTTCCAACGTGGGTTATATGTTAAATACTCAAAAGTTAGTAATGAAAAAGTTTTTTTATGTCATATGGCAAGAAAGAAAAACAAAAATAATATATATAAAAAAGTCCTTTAGTATCTTTATTTTTCAATTTTCAATATTTCTTTGCATTTTCTGGAAAATTTTTATAATTGTATAAATAAAATATATGCATAAATTTATGGTCAAGTTAGATACAAAATTGGTCAAAAATTAATTTTACTAAATGATGGATGTAGGTAAAAAGTTGTTGAAAACTTTGTGTTTTAGCTTAACAAATAACTCCGTGAAATGTTGGGTACTTCCACTAGTATAGAAATATTAGGATCTCTCGGGATCTCGTTTTTCTGGAACTTTTTGGACTTATAAATCCATAGAAACTTCGACGTTTAATTATTTCATAATATAAGCTTAATTTAATTATGTATGCATACCGAGTTAACTTTCAGCTTGCGGATCGAATTGTGAATTTCAAAATTATACAACCCCCAGCTCCACCAAAAATTATCTTGTTCATAACGTATTACTTAAGTTTTTTTATTGTGAGTCAAATTTGGTAACATAATTTTTTTTTTTAAACGGAGCTTGCAGTCTTTAAAAAAAACTAATCTGCACAGTTCACAATATTAATCATAAAATGAAGAAAACAAGAATTGAAAATATATGGGTAAGACTAGTAAAAATGTATTGTGTCTTTTAAAAATATAAACGAAATACTTAAATTTCACTGTATTTATTATTTACTAACAGGATCCCAAATTTTCCTGAGATTTTTTTCATATATAAGAATTATTTAACAGGGTCCTGATTAAAGACAATTTCTCGGGAAATAAGAAACCCTATTTGGTAAATAATTCAAATTTGAAATAATGTAATTTCCTCACTTCACCTTGAAATATACATAATAAGTAAAAAAATACTTACCCACGATGTTGACGTGTATATATACAGTATGCAGTGCATAAATTTTTATTTCTCCTGCGTTTATTTAATCTCATACACTCTTTGTATGCATGAAAAGTAGGGACATAAATAAAAGAGCTTAACAAAGACATTTTGAATTAAATAAAAGGAATACAAAAAGTGTTTGTATTGTGTGAGACACGCAACGAGATTGAATTATCATTAGAGTTGTAAATTCTAAGCATAACTAGTATGCTTTTAAAAAATCGAAAAAGTAATAGCTAACCCTGACAATTTGAAGAATACTTTTGGGGGAGAGCAGTCTAGTTGGCATCACCTTTTATTTTATTTGTCACTACGCAAAATGTAGGAAATGCTAACCCCCAGCCATCCCATTCTAAATGTTAGTTGTCGAATTATTCAAAAGGTAAAAAGTTGTTTTTTTAATCTTCTGCATTCAAAATTGTGTATATCTTTTAAGAAAATTATTTATTAGATTTTTTTTTAAATTATAACCGTCAAATTTTCAATTTTTGTGAAATTTGGCATTTATAAACAAATCATTCTTTCAAAATTGTCAAACAAAAAAAAATCCTTGTCACGGCTCTGGCAGCTACGAGAGGAGTATATATGTATACACACCTCCCACTCCATATTTAGTGAGGACATTGAGAGGACCTACCCACTATGACGTTGATTCTTAATTCTACTCTCTTTACAAGAACTTAAACCTTTAACTCTGCAAGAAAAATCCTCAGTGTAGCCCTTTGTCTATCAAACACTGTTCCTTACTTTAATAAATTAATGTTCTCTCTTTAAAAATTAATGAATAAAGCTTCGAAAATTATAAAAATACTGTTGAGATTGCAACTTTGTACTAACTATATTTTACGTCATTTGTATATAATTAATTATTCCCAGAATGAATGACCTCCTCATGCCAGATGGACTGAGTTGTTATGACTGAGTAATTCCCTGTGTATAATGGCTCTTTTCAGCTCCAGTCGTTTTTGTTGTTTTTTTAAGAAAAGGCCGACTCAAGTAGGAAGAAATAAAAACCTACATAGTGTATACAATATATATATACAGCCATAAATGTACATACATACGAGTACGCAAGCACACTTATCTTCAATAGGATCTTTTAAATCCATGCCAAGAAAAGTAGGGGAAAATAAGAGGGAATATTTACATATTCAACACTTTTTGTGTCAAAAAAGGCCTGAGTCAAGTAATACTCTCTCTCTATATATATACTATCTATCTATGTATATGTATATTATATAGATAAATATATAATAGGGAGTAATTTCATAGCCATCCCTGAATTATGTATGAATGTTTGTATCCCCCCCCCCCTCCTCTCCCCATCTTTTCATCATTGTGCTATTACTTACATATGCATAATAACAAAAATACAGAGTGCAGTACCAGAAATGGCGTATCAATTGTTTCATATATGCTCCATGAACAAAAAAGTAAGCTAGCATGATTTTTCTCTCAATTGAGCCTGAATTACATTTATATTCTTCGACGAATTATCATTAATTTCTATCAACTAATTATTTGTATGTACCCGTTGGGTAAATTAAAACTGCATCAAAATACGCCAACGAAGTAGAACGAAGGTTATGTTTTTGCCTCTGTTTGTTTGTTTGATATTCATCAGGATTACCCAAAAATGGATTTTGATTAACCTTTGTACGAGGATTAAATATGGTCAAAGTAAGAGGTTATTAAATTATGAGAGGTCAAGTTAACACAAAACGTAGAAATTGAAAAAATTACCATAACTTTGGAACAAATTAAAGCGGAGGTTCTGTGTTCAGCCGAGTGCCTATTCTTGTTTGTACGATTATTTTCCTTTATGTAAAATAACTAATTGATGATTTATTTAAGGTGTGATAATATTATTTGTGTAATTATTTGACTTATGTCAATATGAACGTGTTGTTTTAAGTTATGCTGTGATTCATTTATTTATTTAATTATATCTTATTAGATGTAGCTGGGGAATGAATATTAAGTATCCCTCTGTTACTTGATTGGGAAAATAGGATATATATTATTGGTTATTAAATAAGCTAGGGGGGAGAGATAACTTCAATGAGATCCTTAAAATGAATGTTTTAAATTAAACACTTATTACTTTTACAATCCTAAGAATGTAAATCAATGAAAGTGGGATTTATTAGCAAAATAGTTTTTTACTATTGCTATATTTAATTCTGAAATATTCTTGAATATTTCAGAATTATTAAAAGGAATTCAGTTAAAGTATACTACACCTCAAAGTACTCAGAATTGATCGTCACAATGAAAGAAATTAAAATAAATATTTTATTTGAAAGGCCATATAAGGACCAATATAAGTTTCTTAAATCTAATAAAGGTTTTAAACAATAATTACAATTTTCAGAAATATTAACTCATCCCCGTAATTTAAATACGAAGCCTGTAGTGAACTCAAATATTTCTATGAAATATTGGGTAGTATTTATTAAGTAAAAAAATTAATTAGGATTGTCCCATTTTTTTTATTCTTGTTCATGATTCTTTTTATATTGACACACCACATATTTAATATTGTTTGATTCAATTATTACTACGAAGCTTAAGTATTGAGTCGAGTTTGAGTAAAGGTAACCGTCAAAGAAAATGTTTTTTTATAGAATTGATAAAATCCAATTTTAACAATGAAGTCACTTTGACTACCTCTATAAGACATTAAATTATTCATCAAAAATTGTAGGTAATTTTTACAAAATATTTATTTAGAATGTAGATCATTATTTCAAAAAGTTGTATCCCTATAATCACAATGAAGCATAACTTTGGTTGCTACTAGTCGTGTATTGTTATTGACATCTTAGTCATCATCACTACCAATTAGATTTCTTCTTTTAAACACCATTGTAAAATTGAAAAAGCAGAAAATTGGGTAACAAAATTTATAATAAATTTTTCGAGAAAAATGCAGAAACAACTTGTATAGATGAGATTAATCTATACTTCCAAGTTCCAGTTTAGTTGAGGTTTTAAATAATATTTCGGGCGAGTTCAGAAAATTGTCGTCTTTAGTAATGTCGAGTTTCTTTCTAGTTTGTGCAATACTCGAATCCAATACTAATCAAATCAGTGATCTATCTCTTTGACACACATTTGAGTCAAAAATACGCAGGCAAGATTTTTGAAGTGTATGTCTTCTTAGTTTGGTATATACAACATGCCAAAAATTCCACATTATGTTATTTTATTTTAACTAAGAGGGTTGAAAGGAGTGATGGGCACAATAAGAAGTGAAATGATAACTTCGTCACTATCTTGGAGGTAACCAAGATCAATAATGGTCACACATCATCATCATGAGACACGTTACCTTAACTTGACCGAGAATACAATCAGATATTGATAGGCGATATTGAAGTAAAGATTCATGAAACACCTCATCTATGTAAACCCTCGGGGCCGGCAGTACCAAGGAGTGGATCAAATATAACCCTAATAATTTTAAAAAAGTTTGTAAGGAAAATTGCTAAGCTGTCATGACGTTTCATTAGATAAGCCTCAAGCACCAAAGAGAGGAGGAAGAAATTGTACAGAAAGTCCACTCCGTATCTGGCAATGATATGGGAAGAAATTACTACGATGTTGATCCTCTCAGTCCAGCAATGAATTACACTTATAACTAGGTGTGGTGTGCACCAATACATCGGAATTGGAAAGAATTGGCCTTTGTTGAAGTACCAGAATCGGCCCAGTAATACAGATTCCACCTATGCCTGTGCTTACTTATTTATATATGTACATTTTTAAATAAAAAAAATCTAATTTTATTATTTCATATGGTCAACCAATCAAATGAAATGAGGATAATAGAATAGACTAACATAGGCTTAAGACTGTGAGCTCCTACCTAAAATAGGGGCCCTGGATAAAATTATTTTTTCTTCAATTTTTATTTCACATTTAGTAAGTACAATGATAATAGTCTTTCATTAATAATGTTATAGTTAAGTATATTCCTTTACTATTTGAGCTAGTTTTGTACAACTTTCAGTATCATTAAAACACGTGAATGTTTGGTTATTATTCTTAATTTAGAGCATCAGTAAAGTTTAAATTAGACGTATTAAACTAACAAAATATTTCTTTATGATGAAGTCATTAATAAAAGATTTTAGTAATGGACGGCTATTGTATCCGATTCGAACGAGTCTTCAAAATTAGGACAGCACCAGTACATCCCTAAGCTGGAATGGACACTTTGTATAGCTCAAACGTTCGCCTAAAAATTGACATTCATTTATGCTGCATGGTATTAGTTGAAAGTTTGCTCCATTTGTTTACCTTTTGTGTGACCTTTAACATTTTTTTTTTTATAAAAATAAATATTTAGTGCTTTTGTGATACCTATTTTAGTGATGTACTTTTATTTCTCTCAAAGTTATTTTCGATTATGTATTTTTAACGGTGACATTGACCAACAAAATTGGTCTGTAACTTTTTCCGTAACCCTTGTTATAAAGAAACAAACTGAGGGGGAAACATTACCACTGTTCGACTTCGTTGGCAGAGGTAATAATGGTATCAGCTTTAGAAGATCAAAAAACTCTGTTTATGTTGCCAACAAAAAAAAATATCGCACCCTAAAAAATTGTTTTTTTTTACCTTTATTCATATCATACATATGATATAAAATAACATAATATTAAATCGTTAAAAGGAAGTGTGTTATATTAATATACATAAACATTTTAGCTTAAAACTAGACATCCTATCCAAGACCTACACCGAAAAACAATTAAACATTCCAACGATCAAATAATTATATACAAAAATTACACACTAAATCATTTGAAACATAATAATCAATCCATTGGTGTCCTTCTATGAAATCGTTCATACCTCCGAACAATTGTTTTTAAACTAGTCATATATCAAGTTGAATCCTGAAAATTTATATTTGACAATGTCAATAGTATTATCCCAGGAATCACCACATACCCTTAGTATTTTCAAAGAAAAAACAAGATATCTTGCTGCAAAAGAAAAAATTACTGATCTTAAGTTTTCTCTAAGAATTCCTTCTCCGCATTTTTCTCTTGACCGCAATGTGCGTAAGTTCGCGCCCGGTCGTTCCTATAGAAATAAATATACATTAATTATATGGACTTCAAAGAAGATTCCTAGGTCAGATGGAGTTAATGTACTACTATAATGTTTACTTATGCTTAATAAGTGCACCTTCATCTGACCAATTAAAGGAACAAAAAAATTTGAAAATGCTTAAAGTTTACAAGATCAGTTAAAAGATTAAGTATGCACCCTGTATACCAAAAATTTGTAGAAATATGTATACAAAAGTATCTATGTACTTTATTCACAGAGTTGTAAACTTTGTATTTATGTTTCTGTATAAATATATGTATCAAGGAGTTGCCTTAGCTCACTCATTCTGGTATATTTGTATTATGTACTTAGAGATATTGTAAAAAAAGAAAAGCAAAGCAAACAAATGAAAATAAGTAAGTACATTTTTAGGAGAGAAAGAGAAAAGCGGATTTTGTAAGTCTGATAAACTCATTTGGTTTTGAATTGTGGCTTTTTTTAGGTTGTTATTTTTTTGGAGAGGGGTACAGAGCACTTCTTCTTGTAGTATGACTAATCACATATATCATTAGTATCAACCATACTTACTAATTGGCTTTCATTTTGTATATTTCATGCCGAAATGTATCAAAATACATTACTTCCATACATATAATATGAAATTCAAGCTGATTATATAATAATTAATGTGTAATATATATGAAATATGTTTTGTTTTTCGTTGGCATGAACATATTATGAAAATACAACTCTATAAATGGATAGCTGTGCAAATTGACGTTATATTTTTAATAAAAACTCACAGAATATATCGTTGTGTGATATATCAAAACGGGACAATAATGAAAAATGTAACGAAAAATGTCATTCTATTTTTTCAACTAAACAAAAACATTCATACAATAGAGTTTGGCAAATACATATTTATAATATCTTACGAAAATTATGTATCATTACAAGTCATTTTTAACGAGATTTATTTGGATACGTGTAAACTTTTTTAAGATTCCCCAAGATGACATTAATTTATCATTTTTACTCGTGACGTATGCATGTTTTGTCTTTTTGCAAAATTTACCTTCTTAGTTCAACTGAAAGAGTGAATTAATGAAGCTTGTGTAGTTACTTAGAGTCTATTATTAGGGATGGGCATTTCGTAGAGTGCGGGTAGAATGGGGGAGGGATACTTATGGTACTACATAATTAATACTTATGTTCATATCAGCTGCGTTTTAAATTATTTTAATGGGAGATGATGTATTACTGATATAGAGAAGAGAGCATTCAACATTTATGATAGCATTAGTGCAGGAAGAATATTGCAAAGATATATTCAAACACATATACTATAATCATATTACACATTTTAGAAAATATGCAACAAAAATGGTGGAGAGTTCATCATTTAGAGTGAGGTGTTAACACTATTAGGATCTATTAAAGAGTTAACAAAAAGAAATACGAGCGATAGCACCAACATTTATTTATCCTTCTCTAATTCCCATACTGTATTTTGTTTCTACGTTTTGTCCATTCCTATTTATAGTATTTAAGTAACTATGCATCCATTGATAGAAAGTAGTGGTGTCAACATCTTCCTCTTAAAGAATACTTCTTACCTATCTTTGGTTTGAATTGCCTTAAAAATTCATTATAAACTAAGTATAAGCTTAATACTTAATTACTGTGAACGTCAACTAATAATATAATGATTAATGTACATGGATAAAATATACTTTTGTGAAAGTGATATACACTCAAGTCTTTAGCAATGAGGAGGAATTCTCACTCTAACGACAAATATGTTTAAACTTAATATAGGTACATTCTAAAACCATTACCCTTAAGTTGACGGTATTATAATAATAAAACAGTAATTGAGTATTTACCCTATATATATTTAAATATAATTATGATATTTTCCCTGCACTAATCCTATTTTAAATTAGGAATGTTCTCCTATCTATAGAAGTATTTCATTTTCTCCCCAAAAAATCCTATAACAAGCAGCTCGTATTAACAAGGCGCTTAATTCAGTAGTACAATCTGTCTTGCTCTCTCCTTCTTCTAACAATCTACAAAAATTCAATTCCTGCTTGTAGAGTAATATTCAAGTACACTTAAGGCCCCGGGTGGACAAAAAGTGTTTCTCTACCTAATTAAATAAGAACAAAAATTGATAACGAGTTCATCTTTGAGTTGGAAAACTTTGAACTATAAGTGCCTGAAGTCATGAATCAATAAAGCTTAAGGAAAAATCTAGTCGACGTCGCCAATACGACTCCTCCGCTATAATTCAGTCATCTTCAATATTTAAATTTAATAATATAAAAAGAGTAATTGGACAAGGTAATATGTAATAATGCTCATTTGAGTTTAAGGAGTATCAAGCTTCGATTGAGTATAATCATATCTACTAAGCTCAAGTCTAAACTCAAATCCCAGCTCGACGTTGAGTTGCAAGTAAAAGTGTGAGAGTTATCACACTGTGTGCTGCAGTTAAAATTTTTATGGTATATTACTCTCATGACTTCAGTTATCTTCGGTAATGATGAGCATTTTGTAGAGCACGAGAAAAAGGCGGAAAAGGGACTCGAAATTGTATTTTTAAATGAATAAATGGTTATTTATTATCCTTGTCTATAATTTGCTTCATGCTATATCCTTTTTTGAGGGAGAATTATCATATATATCAGGGTTATATGGTATATATATTATAAGCCCATCCATAATCTATAGTCTTTAGCAGATTTTCCCAAAAATTTTGCATTGAAGAACTAAAAGCTCTTTAATGCAAAAAAAAATAATAATAATACTCTTTTATGATTAATTGACGTCCTCCAAGTACATGTTTAAATTTTTAGGGTGTAGAATTTGGGTGTTAGGCTTTGGATCTTACTTTTCATTAGTTCCACGTTTTTAACAAAATTATAAGTATTTATTCTATGGGGTCTGTTTTCCTTTGAGAGTAACAGAATAAAAAGTACAGGATAAATATGAAGATACCAATAATCAAAAATATTATAACAAACTCAACGTCAAGCATATCTTGTCAGTGGATGTGCGGCGCTAGCATTGTGGCAAAAACTCACAGGGTTTAAAACGATACTTATAACTAAAATCGTAATTAAATGTAAAAAATCAAACAAAATGCAAAGGTTAACACCAGGAGAAAATGATAATCAGTACAATATAGTAAAATATTCTTATTTTTTTAAATATTGAATAACCTGTAGGTAGACCTCCATGATAAACAAAGTTAATATAATTATTTCAAATTTTTACACTCCTTACCAAAGTCTCCTTGTGGAGCATCACTGGTACAAAGTATGAGTTGTATAGAGGATAGTTGTTTTCGCATATTTACACATATTCATTCAGTTTGTATAACATTAGTTATCTGTTCTTTTAATATAGATTATCTCAGAGCATAGTCTAGATAGACAAAGCTGATGAAATAATTGGTACTTATGGATTGGCCAAATATATTTGTCTTGGTTGATACGAGAAAAGGTATCAAAAGCAAAGTGTACTACATATAATGACGATTGATTTTGAAAAGGCGTTTGACTTTATTATAAAAACACTGAAAGGGAATGTATTTGGAGGTTTCATGATAAGAGCTGTTGCAACAATGTATGTAAACTCCAATATATATTATGTTCTGGAAACAAAGTAAGATTTTCCCGAAGAAACGTGGATACAAGCAAGGAGATCCTTTAATTACAATTCTTTTTTTAGTTGCTTTAAATCCCTTATTTTTACAGGATAAGGATAACGAGGTATTAAAAAAAGGATTAGTGATTATAAATCTATGTATTCTTATGCAGTTGATATATCAGCAGTCATAGTGACTGGGAAAGTTTCAACAATGACATCAATCATTGAAATATATAGGTTTCTGTCATGGTTGGAGATTGTGTCGGGTCTGAAAATTAATGTAGAAAAATCTGAGCTGATAACAAATAATGATTACATCTACTCAAAATATACCCGACATACTAAATCAAGGATCACAGTGCTTGGAGATGTTATTAGGAAGGAATCAGTGGAGCGGGGCTTAAGACAATTAAGGTTGTATATATTAGAAGAATGGGGTATTAATCATAACAAGCAATGATTAAAAATGTTTTAAAGAGGAGAAACATACAATTAACTGAAGGACAAGCATGTATTAGTTTTCAAAATCCATTATAAAATCCTCTGGAAAAATGGATTGCTTACCGCCTGATTATTAGAAACCTGGAAGTTTTTTAAGTAACGATACACTTTCCTACTTTTGCAAGGAAGAAAAAGAAACAACATCGTCCATTTATATGGATGTAAAACACTACTAACAGTAGAACTAGGAGTAATTTTTGGAGGGTTAAACGGAGATTTTTTTGTCCTCACATCAAAAAGTAATATAAAAGAGCATGCAGTGATTGTAAAACTGCAGTATTGTTTGTATTCAATCAAGGTAAGTAAAATGGAAGTTGGATGTGGTTTATTAATGATGTTTTATTATTATTATTATTGATGCGCTTCATTTTTTTAATTCTAAATTAATGACACTTAACTTACCCAACACTAAAATACACTGCTTGCATGAAATTGGGCATTTTGTGTTTTATTTTTCATCTGCCCTCTTTGATAGAAATTTTGACAGTTCTTATATGAAGTAATAGCTTTAAAATATAATGTTTATTAATGTATTAATGGACATTTTAAAAAAATCAGAAAATATGGGGGGGAAGGGGGAGAATCAAGCCAAAAAACAATCTTAGTGACTGCCCTGGTTTTAAAAATAGGAATTCTATTCAGAGCCCCCCCATCTTTGATTTCAAATGAGGTAATTGATTATATAGCTGCATAGATCTTATGTCTTGTTTATCTGTTTTTATACTGCTAAATATCTATATAGTTATGTATATAAAAAGAAGACCAAATATTTTTATAATTTACTTAATTTCATGTTGTATCATTTTTGTGCTTAAAATGTCTCCATAAATACTTATTTAGATATAAAGGAATGTTTCCCTTGAGCACAGAGACTATTTTGTAGGAAAATGATATTCCCATTTAAATATAGGCGCATATTTGTAAATTTACAATATATAAACATGTCATACCATATTGTCATTGATTTTCTTGGCAAAAGTAAATCATATTCAGTAGGCGAAAAAGTAATTTTTGTTTTATTTCACAGCTTATGAAAGAAATATTGTATTTATCCGATTTAATACAAGTAATCCCTATTCTGTTTGATAACTTCTTGCCAATGAGAATCTAACTTCATACTGCCCTTCTAGAAAGGAATCCCTTGTCCCTATTGGCAAAAAACTCGGACAACCAATTTATTTTGGCCTCTATTGACTGGAACGGGTGGTGTACACATAGTGCCAAATCTGGACTATAAGATAAATACATAATAACTTCCCATCCCAGCTCCCGGAGTTTCTGGAGCATCAGAAAAGTTGCGTATAGTCTGTTGTTGTCTTGATGAAACAAAATTCATCTTCCTCATTATTTTTGTATAGAGGATTCTTCCAATGATTCAAAACGGTTTTATGATCGATGTTCAGCTCCGGGTTGATCCTACAACTGCTAAAATTACGGTCTGTCTTGATATTTTCCATGATTTTATCGACATTATTAACGACAGGCTGCCATTGCATCATTCACTTCCACTACACAGGCACGAAATTGCTCGAATCACTGTTGTACAACACGAACCATAAGAGTATTGGGACAGTATTTTTCTTGGACACTTTCGGTTCATTTTTCCCTTGAGAGATTCATACTCGATGCACAATAATGCACGATTGAACTGGCCAAGAGTAATGCTTTCAAAACGCGTTTGCAGTATACACTCACAGCTTTGCAACTCTTTATTGTATTATACGATGTGACCATTAATGAAGAATTTTATTTAATTTTTAAGAAAGCGCAAGGAATACGAAATTACTTTTTCCTTCAACCTATTATATCTTACACTATGTTTGCACGGATAAGCAATTTAGCTGATTTCCAATTACCAATAAATCGGTAGTTGTTAATAGTCCGATAACGATGAATTGGTCGGTTACACAAGTCAACAAAATTTAAAATTTGTTTCTACGTAGAATTGAAATGATGTGTTCCAGATAGATTTTACCTCGAGAAACATGATAATGACATTTATAACCCAAAATGTCTGCTTTTGTGTCCTACAGAGTGGGAGCTTTTGAATATTTTTTTCCAGCATCTTCATTATCATATTTTTAATGTTTTTTTTCACCTTGAAAGATCTAAATATAAGAAAAAAAAACTGCGAAATTTCTAAGTCTTTTTATGTATCTTTTTCTTAATTGGATAAAATGTATTATAAGTACAAAAAAAAATAAAGAAAAACGGACACATTTTTGGAACATCAATAAATCATTCTCCTCGTATCACAATGACAAAATTATAAATTATAATATGTTGTAATGTGATGAACTTCTTAAGAAAAAGAATGCCTTAAAAATTAATAATTTAATAGCAATTAAAGATTTTTGTATATTTATTAACCTATAAAAGTATATAAAATGTTGCTCTTTGTAGACTGCAAAATCATAGATTTTGGTTTCATGTTTCTCGAAATACAAGTAATGTTGAGTTATCAACTTACGATGTTTCTATTGAAAACAATTCTATTAATACTAATACAAATATATATACTATACTAAGGTACATTCTAATATTATATACATACAGGTTTAATCTTTGTAATGGCCATACATCTCCCCTTGGACAACAAATACCATAATATATTAACATTACTAACACATAATATTAATACACTTCACAAAACATTTATATGCAACACTGACGGATAATTATGTAATATTAATATTATGTCAGTCGTTTTTAAGGACATTCTGGTTGATACGTTTTGAAGAAGCATCTATTACGTATGATTGTATTTCCTTCTACATCAACAAAGTAGGATCTTTCCCATTGTTTGTAATTACTCCATGTGTCTCCCACATTTGTATTTTAGATCCTAACGTGATCTGCAGGAATAGAAAGGTTTCAATATGTAGAAGTGCGGTCATAGTATTTTTTGGATGAGAGTTATTTATCTCTCTTCTTCTCATCCGTCCTCTCAAAGTCAGAAGGCGACAGGCGAGTGTAGACAATGGGCAATGCTAGGACCCGAGTTCTTTGTGAGTAGCCAAATAACCATTGAGCTCGACTGAGTCCGTTAGATCTGGTTGGATTTCTCCATTCCAAGAGTGATGAACGAAATGAAGCCCAGCCATTTGAGGATCATCTTCATGGATTTGATGACAGTCTCTGAATGCACGTTGGATATGGGTGAGTATGGGGATGCGAGCTAATGTTTAATCCCTAAATCTTTGCAGAAGTCCCAGAATTCCGTCCGTAATTGTGGTCCAACGTCCGTTCGAATATGCATTGGAAGACTCCAATCTTCGAAACACGTCAACATGATATCATTGACGGACTTAGTTGAAGTTTTTCGTAACTGACTTAAGAGGGGCAACTCTGAATGGGAGTCCACGACGACGAGGTAGGTTTTCCCGTGTACCTTCATTAGGTCGGAAGACACGGATTTGAAGGGCTCTGATGCTGAAGATTGTTGCATTGATTCTATAGGTAATGAGGGGCCTAGCTCTTAGCGTGAATTACAGCTTGATATCAACTGCTTAATTTCATTTGACATTCCAGGCGCAAAATATAAAGCCTTAGCTCTTTCACGAGTTCTTCAAATGCCTTGGTCAAAAGCTATTTCAGGATGTCTTGACGGCTTGAGGAGGGAACTACAATACGATGACCGTAATAAACTAATAAGTTATTGCTTTCATCTATGCTGAGAAGGGTAATAAGCAGCTTCGTATTTGGACAATTCGTATAAAACATTTTCGGATAAGGTCATTCTGTATAACATAGATTTGTTGTAAAACCATTTCCTATAAATTTATGAGGAAACAGGGCATTTTTTATGAATTGTCATTTTGAACCCCGAATGTTGAGGGTGTTTTTGGGTACTACTGGTACTTGAGTAACTACTAAGAGCCCCTCACAACCACCCAATTTTACTCCCAATGTGTGGGGGTGTTTCGGGTACTGTCAGGTCCCAAAATAGGGTGCAACTTACGGCCAAGAGTTGAAGAAACTACTAAGAGCCCCTCACAATCCCCCAATTGTACCCTAAATGTGTGGGGTGTTTTTGGGTACTGTATCAAGTCCCAAAACGGAATACAATTTAACGGCAATACTTGAAGAAACAACAAAGAACCCTTCACAAAATCCTCAATCGTACTCCGAATGTTGGGGTGTTTTCGGGTATCACTGGGTCCAAAAACAGGATGTAACTATACTGTGTAAAGGACGTGAAACCATTCTGTCAAAAATATCGTAGTTCATTATAAATATTTCTATGCTGATATTGTTGTTATTTTTTGTCAAGATTCACTGGAGGAAAATATAGCAGATTATAATTTTAAGTCAATAAGAATTGAGAACTACTAAGCCCCGACAATGTCCTAAAGATTCGGGGTACTATTGGGGGTGGTGGGGGGCTCTTAGTAGTTACTTAAGTATGGGCATGGAGTTGCATCCCGTTTTGGGACCCGGCGGTACCTTAAAAAACCTAAACATTCTGAGTACAATTGTGGGATTCTGAGGGGCTCTTAGTAGATACTTAAAGTTTCAACGGTGGGTTGCATTCTGTTTTGGGACCCAGTGGTACCCAAAAATACCCTCTCCCACACATTTAGGGTACAATTGGGGCTGTGAGGGCTTCTTAGTAGTTTTTTTCAAGTATCGGAGGTGGGTTGCATCCCGTTTTGGAGGCCAACAGTACCTGAAAAGACCCCAAACATTCGGGGTACAATTGTGGGGGCGAGGTCGTAAGGGACTCTTATTAGTTACTTCAAGTTCGGCGATACCCGAACACACCTCCACCATTCGTGGACAAAATGAAAATTCATAAAGTCTATTTATTCCCTGTTTCCTCATAAATTTATGCAAATTGGTTTTATACACAATTTTCAAATACGAATATGTTTTATATGAAGTTACCGTACACCGCTAAATAGATCCCACTGTTTGGGGAATAATCTTGCTGGATGTGAAGGAAATTGGGCGATGGCTGATAATTTTTCTGGGTCCGGTGATATGTGGTTGGATGAAACAATATATTGCGCATACTTCATGGATTCGCCAATTTGATTTTGGGTTTTGATAGTGTGATATTATTCTCCTTACATCGAACAAGGACTAATTTGACTCTATTTAGAAGTTCTTAAGGGTTGGAAGTGAATATGAGGATATCGTCTACAATTTTCTTTACTTTCTAACCTACTAATACTCTGTCGCCTCTCTTACAAAATTCATCTCTGCAAGCGTTTAGTTCAATTGGAGTTCTACAATATCGAAAGTCCCAAGGCTGTAAGAAATGTGCTCTGCTTTGCTCATTTGTCCCATCTTATTTGTGGAATAGTAGAGCTCGTAACTTCTCCCCCATGATCTGAACTCCGCCATTGTTCAGTCTTTTGTGAGTCTCTCTGGCTTCAGATCGTTATTTATTTTTAGAGTTTTGACTTCTTGGGCGGAAGGGGGGTTACTTTCTTTTGATTTTATGGAATTTTTTGGAGAGTTTTAGAGTCGATAACCTTAATTTATCGACTGTAACAGTGACCTCTTCAAAAATAATCTCTTCAATCTTGGCCTCCTCGTCTTCCTTTCCAACTCAGAGTTGAATGTCGTCACTTTTTCTTGTAAGGCATCCTCGACTTGGGACATGATGAATTGAACTTCCTTCATCCTATCCTCGGTTATTTCCTCCAATGTCAAGTACTCAACTCCTCCCATAAAGTTCCTATATGCTGTAACTAGACGAGTTGCATTCGCCTTAATTTCGGGTATATGGCACTTTAATTTCCTACTGCGCCATATAGAATAATCAACTTACGACGTTTCTATTGATACTTAAAATAATTCTATATAAAGATGCGCTCTAATATTATAAAGATACAGGTTTAATCTTTCTATGTGATGACATCACGAGTAGTAAGGGACACATTAACTCAATCCAAGGGCAAAAGTTTGTTGAACATTGCTATTTATTATTTTCTAGTAAAAAACCAAAAGCAATTAAAACAATCTCTGTATATGGCGTAATACTTTTAACATTCTTAAATTTCACTATCCTTGCCACCTCTGAATTAGTTACTTTCTAGCTGTCGGAAGAGGATACTCATGTCACTGCACACGCTCTCTTACCCTATTATGCTTGCAATTTTATCTTGTAGAGTTTCTTCTTATGTTTGACATAAAGGTTATCCTCCATTTTCTTATCAATTAAGTTAATGAACGTGTATGTTTTGTTGTAGCTAAACCATACAAAAAACTAATTAGCAGATTATGCCGATTATCGATTAGTTACCAATTAATTGCACATCCTAAATATACACAGTAACAAATATATATATATATATATCGACTTTTTTTTCCCCCACAAATCAGTCATTTTATTTTGAGCGTTACTTTAATTGGTCAGAAGGAGTAGCTCGGATTAAGTGGAAGGAAACATTATAAAACTGTTATTGCTCCATCTGAATAAGGAATTTTCTTTGAAGTTAATTTAATTAACATATAAAGGTGTATAAAATATGTGTTAGAAAGTGGGAACGACTTTTTATGATAGTTGCAACTGGAAAATTATATATTTTTTTCTAATGCTATTATAATTATCATTTAATTGTTGAGAAGGGAAAATTTAAGTATATAGTAATAAATGTGCTCATGAAAGACAGACAATAAAAATGAGGGTTTACTCGGGATTTATCAATGAAAGATCTTTTTGGACTCGGAATATAATTGAGGATCGACGTCAAAGTAATTCCAGTCCGTACTAAATAAAAAGTGGGATTTGAGTTTATTTTCTTACACTTATGGTTGTTTGCAGTTCATCTATTATAAAGTCATTACAGCTAAGCTGTTCTCCTCCAAAATATTTTTAAATTTTCAGAATTCCTAATTATGTATATAAAAAAAGAACACAAAAATTAACGTAAAGGCTGCCCGAGTCAAAAAGGGACGTGCAGAGGGGAGTAGCCGCCCAAAATTATCTATGCTTTTACCGGAAATTTTGTTCATTATTTGGGCAAAATGTGCACAGAGAAAAAAATATAATTTTTTAAAGTTTTTTTCAAAATATTTAATATTTGATATTTTTTCCCGAACAATTTGATATTCGATATTTTTTCCCGAAAAATTTAATATTTGAAATGTAATTTTTGAAAAAGTTGAATATTTGATTTTTGAGAATAGTTATGGATTTTAGAAATTTTTTACCCAAAAAATTTGAAATTTGAAAAAAAAAATTCTGAATGATCAAAATATATACTTCACCCTGAAAATTTGAAGAGTATACGGGTGATAGGATCTAAGCTATCATGACGTTTCATTTATTAGATTAGCTGAAATAAATAGCAGTAATGAAATAAACAGAAGTCCCACTTGTACCAAGAAAGTGCATAGGTAGGAATGACTCCGTTTGGGAAACTCAATTCTACTCGGAGTCTAACAAGGACTTTTATAACTCCCAAGTAAACCCTCAATTTTTACTCTCCGGCATTCAAGAGCACGCATCCTCGTGATTAGACTTTATACTTAAATGTTCTCCCCTCAAAAATGAAATAATAATGAGAACAGCTTTAGAAAATAAAAAAACACTGTTCATGTTGCCAACAACAACAAAATGTTTAGAATTTATAACACTAGTTAATAGATCAATATTACTAAGTATGTTATTAAAAAAAATAGTCTTCTTAAGAAAAGAAAATATTGTTGTCTAGATAAAACATAAAACAAATTATAATTATTTTTCCTCCAAATCGTAAGCCCTACGGATCCTTGTTAATCAATTAGTACTCTTTAATTTTTGTTCGAAAAATTTTTATTAATATTTTTTGAGCTCTGATTGTTAGGGGTGATAAATTATGAAAATAATTAAATAAATAGGAATTAACAAATAAATGGTGCATTAATAGTGCATTAAATTAGTAATAATAAGTAATAAATTCAAAATGCACAGGGTAAGGCAGAAATACTTGGACTCAAAAGATGAATTTAGAAATGCATCAATAATTTTATATTCCCAATAATAGGGAAAAAATTAATGTAATGGCAAGATGGTGTACATAAGCATCTTATAGTAGGTCTCATGGCCTATTTTCTGTCCAGCCCTGAAAAAGAATGGATGCATCTTCTTTCCATAAGAGGCCACAACGCCGAGGACAATTATTTGGACAGATGTTTGGTGTAGTAAACCCTTTAGACCTCTTCTTTTGTAACTGCAAACCATCGGTCTTTGCAGCGGTTGTGGAATTGATGAACTGTGAAAATCTTCTGTCTGTCAATTTTCACAATTGACTCATTTGCCTCGATCCATGTGAGGAGCTTCTGCCTTTCATCCCCTCTGTCAGAAGGTGGCGTGGGTCCTTGTGAAAGAAACTAATCCTAAGCTGTGCTTTATAACCCTTCTGATGGTCCTAGGAGCCACAGAGAAGTCATTGGCGAGACTATTCATCCACTTAGTGGGATTCTCCTTTATCTTCTTCTCCGAACTCCTAGAACACTTAACAATGTCTGTAATCTTTATCACATCAACTCCAGCATCTAGGAGATCTGAGATCCGCTGTCTTTTTGCATTTTGCTCGCTCATGATGATGAAATGACTAAATGATTAGAATAGTTTGTTTATGTACAAAGAAAGATCAAATCAGAATATCAAAAAATTATCACTAAGCCTTTTCATTGTAATGAGAAAATAAATATTAATTAACAGTCCTTATTTTGCTGCCCTACCCTGTAGACGATAGAATTTATGATTTGTAGGAAAATGGACTTCTAGTGTGCTCTCAAAAATGTAGTTTTTACATTATGTGATCCCGTTTGTAAATAATATATAAACGACATCAAGAAATTTAGTTTCTTTAAAAGTAAGTCATTTTTAATTCCTAAAAAATGAATTTTCTAAAAAAATATTTGAAAAATTGATTCAATTATTCGGGTAAAATTGTCTTCTCCCTCCAAAAATAAAAATTATATTTATAATTCATAGACATATTTTGGTCAATTATAGGTTGTGTATTCAAATTTCTAGGATGTATTGAGAAACCCCAGAGCGTTAAATATAGTTTAAAATTTTCAATTAATCTATAGTGAATTTGTCCTTGGTATGTTCTTTTATTAAGAAATATTGACTTCCAACTCTTTTATTAAGAAATATTGACTTCCAACTCTTTTATTGTGACGATTAATTATTAGAACTTAAAATACAATCTGCAATGCCTTCTAATGATAACATATATGTACATATATTAGAGCCTGTGAAAGAGTTATAAAACAAGTTACACTCTATCACTAAATAGTTATTTCGATGATTTTTAGAGTAATTCAAATTACAAATATAAAATATTCCATTATTTATTCAAGAGCTTTTGTGTATTGAACATAATATTTTATTAGATTTTTTTTTATGTTTTGAACTTTTTTGAAAAAAGAAGTGTCCAAATTATTATTTCATGAATATTCAATTACGTTGGAATGGACTTTCTGTGTATAGATGTATATTTTAGATAGTTTTACGAAATACATCTTTGTAATACAAGTTACTATTTTGAGCATAATGAACAAAAGAATGAGAGAAACTTTGTCTTTTCTTGATTTTTCAACACGACCTTTTTTAGAAAAGACATTCTTGATGACGTTTTCTTTTTTTTTCTTTTCTTCATGTTCTTAATGACTTTTTTAAGAAAAGATTACAACTTGATGTTAACTTCCCAAATAAATCAAGCTGCTTGCCTGAATATATTGTATATATTTATGGTGTGTCAGGATAAAAACATTAGTGGGATGAATTAAGATACTCAAACATTTCAACTATAGTTTAGAACCTTTATTTGATTTACAAGAATTGTATTTGTCCATTTATTCATTCTTTCATTGTGCCATCAATTTTGGCTATTTTAAGCTAAATTTATGGGCTTCCAAAGGATCAATAAGTTTGTTGATAGAAATTGAGTTTAATTTGTCGAAGAATGTAAATGAGATTCAAACTCAATTTTGAGAAAACTCATTCTAGTTTGATTTCGTTTTTACGGACTACATATGTATCTGGTTTTTTAACTGACATCTCATCTAGCTTAATCCAAAATTATACCTATTTTTTGTTAAATTTGAAAATTATTAAAATACCCCTCAGTAGTCAAAGTTCTGGAATGCATATTTTATAAATAACCCATTGTTTAATATAATAATTTAAAATAATAGACAAAATAAGAAAGTTTTAACTGAATAAAATTTTAATTATATTATCATATATCTATACTTCAGTGAAGGAAGGACAACAATCGTTTTGGGCGAACACGGCCTCTAGTTGTTACGGAACTTTGAGAAGTTATTAGAGTAAAAGTTCATATTTGAAGCATAATAAAATAGAAAATGGTATTATTCAGTGATTTTAATATAAATGTATTTTGTGGAATATATATAATATTTTCAAAATGATGATTTGATTTTTGAAAATGCAATACCCAAGAATAAAGACATTTAGTGTCTTATGTAAATCACTTAATACTAATATCTTTATTTGTTTTAAAAGTTAGTATTTTACATTTTTTTAGTCCTAAGGGAAGAAGGTCTTACTTTAAAGGAAATCAAATTGAAGTACAATATATGTATGATGTTGAAGAATTATAACTTTTTTAAAGTTCAGATCCTAAGGAATTAATAACACTAGCACAAAAATGTTTTGTTTTGTTTTTAGTTTAGAAAAAAAAACTCTTTGTTTTTACCCAATCATAACAACTACTTCTATATTTCTATTCAATATGAAACACTTTTGAGACTCACCAAAACGCACAATCTATATCTCTCCTTTTCTACAAGACATACACTTTGTTTGTTTCTTCACATCCCTCATGAGGAGTTTTCCTTAAACTGTTTTCTTTTCCCTCCTTTTTTTTTCTATGTTGGTAATTTTACCAATTATATATTCTTTTTTAGAGCCGCCGTTTTTGTTTTTTTTTCAAAAAGAAGAAGAGAAGCAAAGAGAGAATAATTGACTCTAGTACACTGCATATGTAAGCTCAGAGCTATCAATAACTATATAAATTTAAGAATGATTTGTTTGTATCAAGCCTTTTTCTAAGGAATGCTCCCTAATAAATAATTGTATATACATTATACATAGAAGTATAAAAATAATATGAAAAAGGTCCCTTATATTGATTGAGGGGATCAGGGTGGTCATTGAGGTATACAGAACCAAATATTTCTTACATTCCTGTCCGGTAAATGAAATTCCTCCCCGACTTACTTAGTACCGGCTTCATAATTTGTAAAACATGAGCATAGGTGACGTAAACGGGACTAAGGAGTTCTTTGGCCTCTGTATTCCTGAAACACAGAGCTAAATCCAAATAGGGAAACTCCAAATTCTATTCTTCGAATTATTTTATGACATTTTTCAAAAAAATAAAAGCACAAAATTTTAAATTCTTATTTTATTTTTAAAAATCACAATTTATTTAACATATAAGTTATAATTATTTTTTTTTAAAGTCTAATAGACATATATTATCTTAGTAAAATACAATCACTAAACCTATCTGATATTGGTAAGGAAGAAAATAGAAAAATAATACAAAATTACACTAAAATGTTTTGTTTTTTTTTCTCAAAAACCTTTTTATAATTTAATATTTAATTGCGAAATTTACTGTAACACAGTTTTGTTTTTAAAATAACTACCTTTTTTTGTAATTTATTTATGAGTTTATGTGATGTTGCGAGTCTGTACATGGAAAATACTCCAAAATTATAATATATTAAACATTCTTAGTTTGAAATTTTAATGTTTTATTTTATGTGAAAACCTGGGAATTTAAAACTTTTGTGATATTATTCTTTCTGAAGAAGTCTCCAATGGAGACGGAATCGACCTAATGTTTGTGATCCTCTAAACATCTTTGTTTTATGGAATTCGTTGAGTCGAGTCCGTCTTCTTCAAAGTTAATATTTAATCATACTTAATTTATAGGATGCAAAAAATTAAACAAGATTAATTTTGCTACATTTTTCTGATTTAAAAGTCCGAATTAACGACCATTGTCGGAAAAATGGCTAAAAAAGAAATATTTAGCGAATTTCGAATTTATTTAAATGGGTTTCCTCTTGCATCGGCTTTAATAAAAAATTCCCTGTACTTTGTTGATGATAGTCTACATTTTAAGATCCCTCGGAAGGCTCAGGTATGTGGCTACTAGCCAATCTGTTTTTAAGGTCTTGACTTGCTTATTGTTTTTAATTTTCTTCCCTACACATTCTCATTGAAGGCTAAATCTTAACACATTCGCAGAAAATGTGTACAGATGTTTTTAGATCGTCCCTACGGAATGCACAATTTACATTCTCGTTTATATTATTAATGCAGGCACTGAAAGGCATATTTAAAAATAAAACAATTTATAAGCACAATAATTTAGAATATAATCTAAATTCTTAGGTTTTTATATTTATATTTTTGATGGGGAGACATTGTTTTGGACGGATACAACTACTAATGCCCCTACACCTAAGTTACCGTACTAGGTCTCCCACATTTTGAAAAACATTAAAACGAATAGTTGCCTGATTATAATCTCATAAATGAGCTTTTTACGTCGTTTTGAAAAAAAAAACTGCTTCTCCTCCACGCAAACTTTTCAATTTGCTGTGACAACTCCGGGCTCGAGTAAAGAAAAAATGTCATAAACTTTTTATACGTTCTATTTACAATTTTTAATATTCATGAGTCATCTATTAACTTCCATTGTTCTGTCAAAGTAATTATCCCTAAAATGAGGGATATTAGTAAAAAGGAATGTTCAAAATCTTTAATAGAAAACTTAAATTTTATGTTTTGAAGTTTATCAAAAATATTTAAAGGGGAATCTGACGGTTATCCCATTAACACCCCAATATAATATTTGTATATTCAACTGTTTATATCTCTGCTCTAGGTTCTTCTTAGTGTTCTCAAACTACATAAATACTAAAAATCTGATTGGTAGGTTGTCTAAAAGAAAAACGGAACAGGATCTTTATTGTTTTTTGAACTAATAACATAAGTCAACAAAATTTCAACTCTTTTTTGCCCTAGGATTACGATCCTGTGTTCCAGATTGATTTTACTCCGAGAAACATGAAAATAACCTTTATAACTAGAAATTTTTCATAAGGTGGCGTACAAAGTGTTTTTTTTTTGTCTTTGTTTTTTAAACATTTTTTCGCAACATGTATTTTATTTTTCAAATTAAAGTATCTAAATGAAGCAAAATACATGTTCCAAAAATATATTGATTATTTTTGTTTCCTATTGTGAATTAGAGAAAATGACAAAGGATGAACCATTTATTTGGACGTCTAATAATTTCTCAACTTTTAACACACTGGAAAAAAATCATAGTTTGTTTTAAAATTATACACATTAGAGAAGGGGTGTCAAAATCATTTTTGTTCAAGGAAATAATGCAGCTCAATCTGATCTCAAGTATCCCGTCCAGTAAAATCATTGCAAAATAACATAAAACTAAAAATAAAACTACTTTTTTTTTTATTAGTCACTAACTAATAATTAGTGACATGATGAATAAATCATTTTTAAAAATCTTTAATATATGAACTTTCCTTTTGTTAAATAAATTATGAACGACCTAAGAACTAAAAAAAAAATGTGCAATTTTAACAATATTTTTACCCCCTTAAACTTTTTTTAAGTGGATTATGCATAACTAATTACACTGATGGTTACAATTTTGAAAAACATCTGGGCACAGCTTTGCAAAACTTTAAAACAACATCTAGAAAGCATTTTGTACAAATGAATGATTTACATAGAAATTTGTTTTCTCAGTTCTCCCCGAAAGCTTTTATATTTCCCACTATACTGAGTTTCATAATAACACCGGATATTGTATTCTTTGAAAATCCAATACTATTCATATAGGTGTTCTATTAATATACCTTTTTGATCATATCAGACCCTCTCATTTTTTCTTGAAAAATCCTAAACTATGTCTAGTTGTTTCTTTTTTTTTAAAGACATTTCTCTGATGAGGGTGTGAGGCTAAAGGAAAAATAATAAGACAATTACCACCAACAGATGATAAATATACTAAAATGCTACAGCCTACTGATGTTATTTCCGCCATAGTGTTGCTTTCATGTTATCTACGAATACTAAAACACAGAGTCCCTCCGGGATAATATAGGATTAACAGATTTAGGGAAAATTACAATTAAATGATTAATTCTTTATTTTAATAATGCATATTTATCTCTCAGGCAGTAAGTTTGACATACCTGCTTTTGAGTAAAAAATAAGATTCAAGAAATAATATCTCAAAAATTATATAGGATGTGTTCCTTGAAAAAATATTTTGATATATTGATTAAGCATCAAGATTTATAAATAATATGTTGCAAAAAAAACAAATAAAAATGAGTTATAAAGATAATTAACATGTCTTTTGAGGTAAAAGTAAAAATTTGTTGACTAGTATAATTAATTAAATCTGACTGAGATTAAAAAGAAAAACGAGTAAAATGAGATGGTGAAATTTAAATTATCATACTCCTACGTGCATTTGTCATTAAGTCTACTACTTTACTCAATGAATTCAAAGTATCATGCATGCTTACTGCTTAGCCTCCCTTTACATTGCCTCCCCAAGGATCTTTGAGTTTTTTTATCTTTTTTAATCTATTCCCTTTGGTAAAAGTTACTCATACTCAAAGTCCATTAGTTTTTATTTACTTTTTTCAGGTCACTTATGATTAGTTCTATTCAACCACTATATATCATTTCTAGACCATTCCCAATATTTTTTTAACATTGCACTTTACTAAAAAGTTTCAAAAAAAAAATACTTCTTGATAAGTTTGATTAATAAACTTTTTATTTTCAGATTGTCTTTCTTAATTATTATATTAAGGTGACTCCATGTTGACTCTTTAAAAAGAAGAAACTTGCTTTAAGTTGGGCGAGGAGTTAATGTTTTGAAATTGATAAATTTAATATTTTATATATTAGTATTATTGATATTTTTTTTTATAAAATATTTTTTAATCAGCATATTTTGTACATATATTGCGTTTTTATTTTTAAAAAATTTGTTTTTCAAAAGTTTAAAATGTATTTATTATACATTTATGTTAATTTTTAACATGCACCATTTGTTCTTCATAAAACTAGGCATTTTATAAATTTAAAAAACAATCGGGAAAAGAATGTAAAAAGAAGACTTATCCAGGGAAAAAAGTAAAATTGGTCACCTTAATTGTATTTATTTAAATCCTACAAATATTGAGAGTTGGAAAAATTATGACTTAAAACACATGAAATATTTTTTCATATATGGCAATTTGAGCATATATATATATTTTTTTAAATTGTTATCTATATTATTTAATTATTGAAGAAAGAAAATAGAAGCCTTAAGTATAACCACAAGTCTGTACTGATGAATAACGGAATGAAACCCTGAGGATTAATTTGATAGTTTGAGTGGGGATGGGAAAATTGTCTAAATCCTCGTGAGTGTAAATCAAAAAGAAAATTTTATGTTATTAAAGTTAAACGTCCTTGTTAGACTCTGGCTAGAATCGAGGATAGACATGGGAATTATTCATGCATATGTTCTTACAAGATGGGGGAGAGGGATTTATGTTTGTTTGTTTCCCCTTATAACTGCTAGCTTTAATGAAATATCAAGAGTACATAACAGCTCTTCTCTCAAAAGTTCTTCTGTATAAATATACGTAATTATGTCACAAATGTATCCAAACTTTGCAGGATTCCAAAACAGGCCCTCAACCTTGCATAAGTGTAAAATTTCAAATTTAGTGATCTTTTGTCCAGATAAACAATCTTACCAAAAATTATCAAAATCAGTGATTATGATGTCGTGAGAGTGTGTAAACTTCAAATAAAATGTCCTTACTCCTAATTCTATTACTTTACCCCATAAACAATATTTTACGGATTTATAATGTTCTGTCTTTAGATATTTAAATCAAAAAAATCAAAAAGTATCAACCTTTACAAATTGAAGGCCAAAAACTCTGAAAGGGGTTTCTCTTCTTCCTTGTTTTTTTCATTACAGAAATTAAAAAATATATAACAAAGGTTTTATTTATCTAACTGATATATTTTCAAATATTCTAGATGCTAATAACTGTTTGATTTACGATATATCATTAACCAAAAATTTATTGAAATGCTAATTGATTTATCTTTAAGAGCTCTCAACTCAAAGTTGAATTGAGTCACGGATCCAATACTTCATTTCTGAGTGGGACTACTATCAATGACACCACATACTAAAATTAAAAATTTCCAGTAGAATGACTTATATATGAGTCATAACATGAGATATTGTCTCGTAGAAACGGATTTGACCTAAATTTGGTATGTAGTATTATTGACAACAGACCAGCTAAGAAATAAAATTTTGAATCTCATTCCAACTCACAGTTCTGAGGACTTAAAGATAAAAAAATTAACATTGTGATGAACATTTGATTAGCAATATCTTGTAAATCAAAGCAATTATAGGCAAGTATAATACATAATTAAAAAGCTATCAGTTAGCTTAACAATATTTATGTTATATATATTTTTTTTTTTTAAAGACACCATTACTTTAGTTTTTGACCTGAAATTTTTCAATGCTTATGTTATTTGATTTGATTTTTTTTAAATTTAAAACATATAATCCTGTGTAATTTAAAAAAAAGTAAAGTGGAAAATTAAAGGAATGAGGAATAAATTATTTTTATAGTGATAAAAGGTAACATCGAATATACTCTTTTATATGAAAAAATAATAAATTTGTTAAAAAATACTACAGGGTGCTACTTTATTATCGTTAACTCATTTGAGTTCATTGTTAGGACTAATTGTCGCGGGAGAATGGAAATTTCCAACAAATGTATACAAAAGGCCCTCTTATCGATTTTGATGTAATTTCGAATCAAGATGTGAGAGCAAGAGGTTAATAATAGATTTATTAAACGCACAAATTTAACATGGGAAATTTGTCACATCGGTGACGTCAGTAAGACTCTTAATTAAATTTTCATTAATTATTTTAATAAATAAATTCAATATCTTAATTAGTTAGGTAATTATCGCCATCGTAAAAATAAAAAAGAGCAGAGTAACGATAATAAAGTCATACTTTGTATACAAATGAAGTCATGATTTCCATTAATCACACCGTCACTCCTAATTCCATGAGCTTTCTACTCCATATACCTTGAAAAATTTAAAGTAATAAAAATAAGGTCATCGTTCACTATTTTTATATAAGGATAATAAAAAATATATATATATATTTTGTTAAGCTAACTTTCATTTTTATTAAAGACATTTTTCAATTGTTTTTGTGCTATAATGATTAGGGGGTCATAATCATCAAATTATAAAAATATTGAAATATTGTATCTAAACATTCCTATTGTTTTTTTGATGAAGTAAAACAATATAGAATTTTTTTTTTAAATCTACCTTGTCTTCCTTTCATATATATTTGTTCCTCACCTTTGTCACAGTGTTGTCTCATTAACAGAAAAATTTACAATGTATTTTGTTGTCAATATTTATGTTAGTTATATCTAATCAGAGTTTTGAACGTTGATTTGTTGAATTAAGATCAACTCTTATTTTTCTGTAAACAATTCCCAACATTTTTTTAATACTACTAACTGATTTTGGGCCTTTTTTCTATTTCTTTTGGGGAGAAATGGATACGAGATAGAATAAAGAGAATGATATGATACAATAAAGATCCAATTCTTATCCTTTTCTTCTGTTTTCGACTCACATATATCACATTCTTACCCTTATTATATCTAGCAACTTTTTCTTATAGAAATGAACAAAGCTCGAAACCAGTTTGTAGCAGTCAGTCATAGTTTCTCCAAATATTGAGTTAATTATTATAAATGGTTCACAGTTAAACAAAAGCTGATTATAATTCAACTAATTAACGTTCAGAAGTCCAATAAGGGAGAAATAAGTAAAGAATCAACCACTGACAACCAAATACATAATCTTTTCTTATGTGAGTGAGCTAAAGCCGTAATTTATGTATGTATTTTTATAAAGCTGACATAATGCATGAAGGAACATAAGTACACCAGATATTTAAAATAAGTCAGTAGGAAGAAAATAATTGAAAATTAGTATTTGTGGAACATGAAATTGTCTCTTGAATAGAAACTATGTCCAAAAATTTTATTTTTTTATTATTTGTCCATTATCCAGTCTGCGGTCGTTGTTTAGCAACAAACTTTGAGCGTATGAGCAGGTAAGACGTTGTGTATTGTAGCTAGCTAGAAGTGTTTGGCGTCAGTAAAACATTGCATCGAACAACAAAGTATTTATTTCACTATCCCGAAAAAGGCAGAGTATCCTTGTTGCAATCTGCGCTGGACAAGGAAATTTTGAAATATCAAATTTCTTTAAACTAATCAGGTACATTGTCTGGAGAGTAAAGATGGAAATGGAAAAGTTTGGATGTGATTATAATCCTACTCCATCCCACACTGCTAGAAAATGTTAACCTGGTTGTTCTTATTTTTTATTTTTTTTTACTTTGTAGAACCCAGTGGTTGGCCTCCAAGCTACCAGACCTCAGCCCCAAGGACTTTGTTGTATGGGGGAAAGTTGATTGACACACCAAAATATCCTCCTGTTACACAAAGTCCATGATCCAGGAAGAATTCCAAAATCTGTCAAAGAAGACTGTAATCAAGACCTGCACTCATTTCCGATGTAGAGTTGAGGCCGTTATTGACGCAAAATAAAAATATGTTAAATACTATTAAAAAATAGATTCAGCTTTCATTTGTCATTGGTTTTTATTGAAATCTGATGATTAGTTCAGGAGAAAATCTTTTTTTTTTTTTAATTGTGTTAGTTGTTAAATAGAGATCGCACCCTATAGGTAAATTATTGGAGTTATTGATCTATAGCAAACCTAGTTCAATATCTGCATATATACGTTTATTAGTTCTGAGAGGTGGCATGTCGTCATCTTTAGATAAAAGCGTCTGACATGGGATTATAAAAGAAGAAGGTACCTCAGCGTCTGAGATATTTTACAGACGTCTATTGTGTATCTGAATATTATTCCTCACAAACTATAAAACAGGAATCTAATGTTGACTATAGCTACCAACCTGACCACGGCATCAATTTTTGTCTGCAAGAAAAATATTATGTATGGTAGGGGGCGCTGATGATACCATATATAATTACCTATGCAACCTCAACGATTCAGTCTTTTAATTGGACGAAGAAGGTTTTTTTTTATAATTTAGTCGGCTCTAAGGTGACGAACTATAACTGCTTGAACGACTACTTTTTTTTCATGCCATTCTTCAGCACTAATATTTATTTATATATACTTACACACATTTTTTGAAAATACCCAATGGCTCAATCGTTCGGGCATCTTGTTTTCTCTATGTATAAGATATATATTTATTTCTCAATGGTAGTACCTTTTCTTTACTTGAAGTTCATATTATTCGATCATTACATTTGTCAATTATTTAACCCATTAATTCGATTAGTTCATTGAATTAAAGAATCCCAACACATGGTTAGTTATATTTATGTATATATAGTAAACAAACAGTTTAAGAAAAAAGTACTTATATGTTCCTTCATTTTACTTATTGACAAAGTTTTGTAGTATTGACTTGAAATCATAATCATTTTTAAGGATAATAAAATGAAAATTCAAAAGAAAAAAACTCGGTTTTCTGTCTTTTAATATAGATGTATGTACATTTAGAGGATTTAATTTTTGTAAAACTATTTTTACGACATTATTTTTTAAATAAAAGTTTGAATAATGATTATTAAAAAGCTAAGCTATTACAATATAGAAGTCATGATGTGCCTTTCTTTATTTTGAGATAAACACACATATAACTTTGGCTCTAACGATAAGTAAGCTTTTCCATACCCATATAAAATACTTCAATTCTAAGAAACTTTATAAAGGGAATTTTGCACGAACTTCCATTCATATAAGTTTTCATGTATTTCATTTTATTGTTCAAATACTGGTATGTACATTAGACTGTCCCGTTTTCTGATTAATATTTGTTCCCCCTTCATAAAGACTTCTTTTACAAGGGACAGTTTTCTTGTTTTATCAAAACATAGCACATAAAAGTTTATTTGTAGTTGAAGAAACAGTTGTTGAAAAAAAGAAGAAGATTATTTAAGCTCTGTTTGATCAAACAGGGAAACTAATAATCATTGAACACACCTTAGACGTCTTAAATTATTAAAAACAAGGTGCTCTATATTTTTAAATGATAAAAGAATTCAAAAAAATATATAAAATAAAATTTCTGTAATAAAGCTTCAAGTTTGGGACTATGCAAGAGGCCTAAAAATAGGCAATTTAGATATAAAAGTACCATTTTCCTTACTAAAACGGTATTTAATATGCCAAATTGGCCTGGCATATACATTTTGTTATTCTCCTTATCATAAAATATGTCTTTTACATAAGGGAAAAAATATTAACTTGAAAATGGGACAGTCTACAGTACACATAAATAGTGTAAAAATAATGTCATATTGTAAATTCTACAATAATGTATAATAATACGATTAGAAATATTCTAAAATAAATTTTGCTAAGCATTAAAAATACTTTCTCTCAAAAGATATTTAATATGAAAATATTTTATCAGGGTTAGTAAAAGTTTTCTCCCTTGCTTTTCCTTGTTAACGAGCAAACTGTTCAAAAAATCCTCGCTAATATTTACCTTTCCCCTAAACTTTTTTCTTCAAAATGAAGACTTTGCCTAGGGTCAATGAAATATGGAGTTCAAATACCTGTGTATTCATTATGTAACTTCCTTGATCTTATTCTGCCACTTCTAAAGGCATTTGCAGCTAAAAGCTTTCTTTTTTTCCTTCTTATTTAGGATTTTTGAACTAGGGGATTATTCTCTGAGGTGTGTTGATAATAATATGAGGTGGATACATATTTTGAGTATGGGGAGGATAAATAGTTTTTTTTTATTAATAAAAACTATAAAAAATATTGGCATACTTCACAAAAGTATTTATTTAATCACGTAGTTACATTTGGGGCTATTCAGAAACCAGTAGCAACCTAGAGGGAATAACGTATCCTGGATAAAACCACGTATATCCTCGTTAGGGAGGAATGGACGTTAACTTAAAGCCACCTAGACTTACATAACGTGAATGACGTCATAGGGAACTTGGGACTATTTTTATTTTTTTTCATTAAAGTTAGAAAATATTGTTAATTTTCGTACATAATTCCAAGTTATTGTTGAATGTCATGGAATAAATTAATAACTAGTCATTTCTTGTGATAGGAAAATTTTAAAAAGCCATTCAACTTGATAATTTAGCAGAAGCCGTCTACATTGTTGTTGCAAAAATTTGTATAGTAACTCAAGTGTTCCGATCAAAAGAAAAAGGTCATTGAAAAATGGAAAAAACAAAACAAAGTCATGACATAAATGTGCCCTATGTACTAATTAGACGCATAAAGAAGTTTCGTATATACTATTAACTGAAGGATATAGACAAATAAGATCTACCTATCCATAGTTCAAACTAGATGTATCCAAAATCGTTCGCAGGGGATTTCTCTCCCAAAAATTGACATCTGAGGAAAAATGTCCTCAAGGGGTCTTGCTGCACCAAGAAGGCGACGCTCAGATGTTGATTCTTATACTATTTATAATTTTAGTTTTACTATTGAAAATGTCTTTGATTGTTGAAGTTTTCTTATTGTGTTATCACTGATGGAGCCGTGATCTGAGTGAATTGAGTAGTGGTCACTATTATCGTTTCTACGTGTCTCAACGTGAATACTACTTTGGCCCCATAAATGTCTATGGAAGAGTAAGTCACTTCTTTGAATGATGGGAGACCATGAATGATGAAGTAGTCATTCTGTTGAAGCTATTAGTTATGACTACCTACTTGAAATGAAGTATTAGTAAATTCAGTGACAGATAGGTGATAGCGTATCCATATCCCTCTCAATTAATCTTCTCATAGAATTGTATCGGAGTATGAGGACTTGGAATCATCTCGGACTTACAATTGGGACTTGAATATATGCTGCATATTCTACGTTTTTGGAGGAAGAAAATGAATTACTGCTATAAAGTACATTTAAAATAGCATTAGTGCAGGGAAAATATTACAATTATATTTAAATTTATATATATTTATTTTAATATGGATTTTTAAATCAATTTAAACCAAAGATAGACAGGAATTTTTCTTTTAAAGGGAGATGTTGACACCCCCACGACCTATTAAACAATGAACCAAAAAGGAGAAGAGCTCGCGATTAGATAGTTTTCTGTTTTTTCTTTTTCTAATCACTATACTTAGTTTTTTCTTTGCACACATCCCCTCCTTAGAAATAGGATAGCACACTAACACAGCACAAGTTACATTCAATAATTATAAAGCAAGGGAGGATACGGAGAAGGATAACAAAGTCGTCAAATTATTAAAGAGTTAATCATTATATTTTTCTTTTTGGGATATTGTTTTGGACCATCATTTAATCAATTCCATTAACTCAGCAAATGTCAAAAGACAATGAGTATGGTTAAGGTTGAATAGTCCAATTTTTTTCTTCGACCCAAAGACATCCCTACCCAGACTATTTTTATAGCAGCTGAACTTTCTTCTATCTGAGCTGTATATTCGAAAAGACGTTTGCCACATTATCCTAATCTGCGATCAAAAATATCTTGTCAATATATTTCTTTCTCCACAATCTGACCCATCTAAAAATCTGTTTATAGTTGTCCGATATGCAGATGAGCGCCAATAAAATAACCCTTCCTAATTTCCCAAAATGCACCCCGGGAAAACAGAGTTTGTCTATGATAACCGTGAGACCAATAAAAAATATCAGGCGACAATATTCCAAAAAGTAAAAATATTTATAAAAATTAAATATTAAAACATGAAAGAAAGAAGCCAACCCTGTAAATACTTGTAAATGTGAATTTGAAAAAT
Source organism: Lepeophtheirus salmonis (assembly GCF_016086655.4). Classification (NCBI taxonomy): domain Eukaryota; kingdom Metazoa; phylum Arthropoda; class Copepoda; order Siphonostomatoida; family Caligidae; genus Lepeophtheirus; species Lepeophtheirus salmonis. Next base: position 48,048,535 of record NC_052135.2, read on the forward strand.
ATATATTTGTTCCATCCAACAAAATAAAAACATTCTAGAATAAAAATCAAGAAAATGAGAAAACACAATATATCTTTTCACTTCATATATACACATACAAATATTTTTATTTATTTCAATGAAATTGTTATATTTTTAATATATATGAACTAATAAAAAATAATGTTAATTGTGGTCCTAATGAACATAGATAGTTATGTCAAAGAGCAATTTCATTCAAACAATATTACTGACCCTTTAGTTCCATCAAAACCTAATGAAAATATGTAACAATAGAATAAATAAAAAGAGCACATAAAAAAGTATAATTATCCAACTTCTCCACATTTCTTATTTGTAACATAAAACATTTATACTATTTCCACACAAAAATAATTAATTAAGAAATGCTGAATGTGTAATTTATTGTTGACATGAGGTTAAGTACATATACATATTGTACTATGTAATTCGAAAATGAATCCTAGAATCACAGAAAAATACAATATTTTTGTTTCGTTGATTATTAAACTACATAATTTGTATTTGTTATGATGATGAATTGTTTAAAAACCCGCCCAACACTTTTTTTTCATCTTGGAGTGATCAAATTTTGTATGCAATCTCATTTGGATACGGTTGAGTTGAAAATAAAACGAAAAAAGGTTATCACAGTCCATTTTTTTACATACTAACGGAAGATATCGCAATTTTTCGTAGTTATTAGGCATCGATGGACAGACATACTTTTACTCGTAAATATATTTATTAATATAAATAACTATTGAACCTGTGCACAACGAAAATAATGTTTGAAATGGAAAAAAAATATTTAATGAAATTCAACAAAAAGTCTACGTATAATCTCAAACGAGTCCTTGCTATGTCCAAATATCATTGTGGCCTTTAAATATAAACCAGTCCGTTTGCATTAGCTCTACCTTTCAATTACTTTCAAACGTTGTGCCGTTCACATTGCTGCGTACAACTACATTGTTTCCATTGTATCTTATACCGTATACGTTGCGTCGTCTTAGGCATAATTGGTGTTAGACAGAACTTGCTACCTGACGTCTATCTACCATCTACGGATAGTTATTCAGCAAAGTTTCATCAATTTGGACGCGTAGCTGTTATGTAACAGTTGTTTGAATTAGTTGATGGAAGTGTTTTTGTGAAAATGGACAAAAACGAGTGTTGCTCTGTTGGTACAGTTCAAGTGCCGATTAATTACTGTAGATGAAACTTAGATACACCATTATACGTTCAAAACAAAAATACAGCCCAAAAAGTGGACTCCAAATATTTTAATCAAATGAAGATTTGTGAACAAATAATTTACCGAGATAAACGCCGATTACTATTTGGACGCGTTATAAAGATGGTATAACTTATGCCATATATCTTATATAATAAGTAGCATCGTTGAGAGAATTTTATAGAGTTAAAAGGAGACTATGTTGAAAAATTAAAATTAAAAAAAAGTGTTTTACCTTTGTAATGTCCGAAACTTTTCAGACCACCCTTGTACATATTTATAGTATATTATAGTTTATGAAAAGCAAAGCGCCTCAGGAGAGTAAAAAGAAGCTTGAAACCCTCATGGGAACTCTGAACCTTAGATTAGAACCGTTTATAAGTGGTTTCAAAATTTTTGGAGTGAACATATGGACACAAGTGACGCTGAACATTCTGAATGCCCTATTGAGGTTACTACTCCATAAATTATTGATAAAATCTATGATATGGTGATGGATTACAGAAGAGTGAAGGTGCCTGAGATTGCTTGTACCGTGGACATCTCCAGTTGGCACCCTATTCCCATTAAGTTTGCGACTACAATTCCCTCAGTGTGAGCTGATGCATTGTCGTGATAGAAAATGATTTTTTTGTTGGCCAATCATGGGCGTTTTTCTTGCAACTCGGTTTTCAAACGGTCCAATTACGATGAATAATATGTACTTGTAATAGTTTACATCTTACCGATCTAGCTGAAAGTTGGTGTATGCTCTTCCAAGAGATGCTACTAGCTAAACATAACCTCTATACACGACAGTAGTGCCATCTCTTGGACTTTGCACATCCTTTTCAAACGACCCCCGTACAATGGTTTTTCGTAAAATTGAAATAAAGTTAGTTTGCTATTTATTGCATAATGCTCTACAATTTCTATTTTATAAATATTTTAGTTATCCCACTGTATAGTGCGCAAATTAGGGTTAACTATTATCAAAATACCCTGTAAAAAATAATATAGCTATAATCATTGGTACAGCCGAAAATAATGGGAGGTACCTTTATTATAAACGCGAGGAATAACAACTTAGATATGATAATCTCATATCTTTGGAGAGAGGAGGCTCCGACAACGATTAACATTAGATCTTTGCAGTCCAAAGTACGGATTTAGTCCAAGCCATACAATCCTATATTTTTTTTAGAAGCAGAACACACTGAAATTATCTCCCCATTACCTGGATCCAAAAATCCCAAAGGAAGTATGCTTGGTTTTTTGCTATTTAAAGGAAGGTCCGAATTTATCTTAAACTTTTCAAAAAGAAAGAGCATTATCTAGACTCTCTTCGCCAGTTTTTCACATCCCTCCTGTTCGCGAGCACTGCAATGGAGAGAGCTAGGTTTGTCATAATGGACTTCTTGAGCCCGTCCCAGAAGTTTAGGGTGCGCATGCTTGATGCTCTTACCAACTTGCAGCTGTTTCACAACTTTGTACTTTGTCATTAGGGATCCTCATACGGGGATTATTTTTCCCAAAATGAAGTAGTTTCGGAAAACACTTCTCTGACACTCGTCTCATGCCCAAAACATTTGAAAAAATTCCATGGCACAATCCAACCGATATGTCAATATTCTCAGCAACTTCTCTATAGTCGTTTGACCATTTACGAAAACAATTTTCTTCACTGCTTCAACATTTTCAACGTGCTTGGGTGTCCAGAGCGAGGCTTGTCATTGGCATCTTCACAGCCATATTGGAAAAGTTTGTACGGCTTATAAATATTATTTTTTTACTTAGAATAGTTTTACTGTATGCCACTGTCAACATTTCAAATGTTTTCGAGCACTTAATTTCATTTTTTACACAAAATTACGTGCAAATTATTTGATCATGTTTTTTAAATTGACACAAATCGCCGAACACGCAAAATACTTCTCACCATTATATTCTCATAAACAAAATAAGCATATTATGTAGATTTAATCAATTAATATATGTTCTTTTTCGAATGTACTAACATTAAAAAAATATAGAATACCAAATATATGTCTCAAGCAAAATTTGAAAATTTCATGTCACTATTTTAACGTCGTAGATATCTAATTTATTTTAAAAATTGTGTAGAAATAATTTGGCAATTATAGTCAAGGAGTACTTAACAGATAAATAGGAGTTGGTGTGATTGACTTATTCGTTTAACTATCAAATGATTTCAGACCTTTTCTCTATTTCTTTTTAAAAAAAGGTTGTGTGAGACAATAAAGGTATCGATAAATATGCAAAGTTAGCTGCTTTAAATCAGAATGAGTAATTTGACCGAAAACAGCTGAATATAAAATACATTTTGTGATCATCTTCAATTCAATAGTATCTTTTCAGGCGTCCATACTAAGTTGACTACTTCACGTTCAGCTTTTTGAAATAACATAGATGTAGTGTATTTTTCTTTCAGCTGTTTTCATTAATTTTCATATGTTGATACTTTTATTATTTAAAGCAGCTGATTCTACGTATTATGAACTCAAAAAAGATGGGTGATATATATGATTTAATTTTTATATTCAGTAATATAAATCATGAGCCTTCGTTTAGAATTTGTGTCATTAATAAGCCTATCAATTTCATGTATATAATATTTTATAAATACTTTCTTCATAATAATTAACAGTAGACAACAAGAAAAATACTGAAAGCTTGCTACCATATATTTTTGTTTCTATTTTTTTTTTCTTCCTTTGATAGTCGAGTTTGAGAGGAAATAAAAAGCTGGAAGGGCTTGTAAGGGCTAATAAAACTTATACGAGTTATGTCTTCAGAAAATTGGTATCTTTAACTAAAATTAACTCTTGTGTAACTGTGAACAATCTCTACCATTAGGTAAAAAATAGTCCAACTATTAAGAAGAATTGACTGAGAAGAAACTACTGATATTAACTCTGTTTTTCTTTATCTTTTAGGAGGAAAGGTTTAGAAATGCAAAATGAAAAACACATTTCAGTTGGTTGTAAAAAAACCGAGTTTTGTACAAGGTGAATATAAATAGTCAATTGGATTTTATGTCAGACTAAAAAATAAACTGTTAAAGTCTGTTTTAATATATTATTGTGTTATAACTTTGTATTAATTTATTGTTTTATACTTTCAGTGTAAGTTATAACCGTTAACTTAATCTAGCAATTCTAGTATAATTTGATTAAGATTATTATTTTTAAAGAGTAAAAAAAAGTTTGTTATTCATATAACTTCCAAATTTTAATAAAATATTATTTCAAGTATAAATATATTTTTTTATATTGTACCTTATAATCAAACTATTAATATTACAAAGTATGTAGAAGAAAAAATTATTAAAAAGTATGGGTAAGCTTATCCTTATATCATATGGAAAATATGTATCTAGAGAAATATTAAAAAAACTGCTGAATAGACTATAAATGTTCACCATATTTATCTAATTCGGATTCAAGTGCAATTCATATTTTATTATTGGCAATGGTTTTCATGAGTTAAGTGGCCCTTATAAGCCAAGCTGATAATATTTCCCACAATTCAATATTAAATAAATTAAAAATCCGTCTAATATGACGGTGAGAAAATATTGGTAAATTCGTGTGTGTCTTTGTATCTCAAAACTATACTATTTATTAATTAACTTACAAGTACAGGAGAAGAGCATATTCTAATTTTACTCAACCAAATTTCCATCTACAGTCTCAACCTCGGCTGTCGTAAGGAAAAATTAAAAATTTGAAAAAAAAAACATTTTTACCATAAAAACATATGAAATAAGCTTATGATAAAATCTTTATTATTATCAATCCACTTTACAACATAATTCCTAATTCATAGCACCCTATTTGAACCAAATGAATCAAAGCTATTTATTAGTTCACTTGATAAAAATTTTAGAAACTAGGATTTGTTTGGATAGTTCCAAATTCGTTTCAAACTCTTATTATTCCTAAAATAAAAACGTATTATGAGCTGTATAATTTTATTTCACTAAGCTTAGATAAAATATTATACCTCAACCTACCAATTGTAACCCCAATTTATTTTTTTCTCTTTATTAATTATAACGGAACGCTAAAAAAAAGACAGGGAGCTTATAATTTTGGATATCACCATTGAGAATTTAATATTTCTTTCTTTATAGGGATTGTTTAAAACATATTCTTAACTGGGTACTAGGAAAACTATCCGGGGAAAATTGCCCGTGGAAGATTGGCATGGAATAAAATTGTCAGTTAGGTAAATTACCCGGTAGTAAATTGCCCGTAGTTTGTTCTTAATTCATAATGAATAATAACAGATTATAAAATCGCTTAATATTATATATGAAAAATATATGTAAACATATTTGTTTTGGGGCAAACTACGGCCCGCCAACACTTGCAGAAACTTCTACTTATCTAGGTTAATAGAAATACAAGGTTAGACAATCATGTAATCGGGCTAACTAGAATTTTCAATTTGATGTATTGTACTGATTGCAGGGCAAGACAGGTGGATTTTGACAAAACACGCAAACACTTATAGTCTATGACATCACTATTGCTAGAATTTTCAATTTAATATATCGTACCGACTGCTGTGAAAGAAAAACAGATTTTGACAAAACACGCAACCAATCATCTACTATTACGTCAATATTAAAAGCGTGGTGGAAGTCAAACTTCAGTCGTATACGCATAATGGACTATGGTGTATAACCTTGTATTTGTATTAGCCTTGCTACTCATGCTTTACTTTTAATTAAACAGGTTACATGACAAAATATTACGATTATATACGAGGCTACGAACAACTATCGGCGTAAGAATATCTCTATAAAAATATTAAACAAGGATGCTACACCAACACAGTTTTCAAACTTGCGCTCCTATTTTTCCAAGCCAGCCAAAATAGTGAGGAGCAAAGCATTTCTCCCTTCCACTCGGATCTTAAAAGTAAAAGAAAATATTATAAATAAAATTCAAGTATTCGAAATGGCCGATACTATTTCTTCGATATCAAAACTAAATTTAAAACTGGACAAAGTTCGTTTACCCGATGGGTTTTATGAGCGCTTTGACTCCATTGATCAGGCATTGATATTTAATAATTTAAAATTTTCGGATTCACATGGATTTTTCATCAGATTTTGTGCCAAAGTTAATTTAGACTAATCTATTAGATTGTGGCTAGTATTTATGTCTGTTAAAATGTACATGTATTAATAATCATGTATATTTCAATTTTTCAGGAACAAGGAACTTTCATTTCAACTACTGAAAACTGTTTGATCATAAAATAAAAATACGGGAGCCTACCATTACTTCCACTTTCCCCCAAATAGCTTTTTATTGCTATTTGAGACGCACAGTTTAATGTTTGGTACATCGACAGGATTTTTGTTAAAAAATAAAAGATGTATATTTTTACTCTTTTAAAATAATGAATGCTGATAAGAAGCACAAGATTGAAGACGAAAGTCGTGTTTTCAACAAGGAAAGGACTGTTAAATGCTATTTTACGAAATTTGGGAATAAAGTAGTTTGCTTGTTGTGCATTGAGTACGTGGTTGTTTCCAAGGAGTACAATATAACAAGACACGACCAAACCAAGCACGCAAACTTTGAACAAAATTTTACCAGTGAAGAAAGAAAACAGAGATGCCAAGAGCTAGTGAACAAACTGAATAAACGACAGACTGTTTTCACCAAACAGTCGACCATACAAGATGTGGCAACTGAAACCAGTTTTTTGTTTTCTTACAAACTTGACTTGAGGAAGAAGTTTAAGTCAGATTCACTGCCTGACTTTTACAAGTAATTGTCTGACGATTTATTTCCAAACTTTGCTGCTACGTTTTTGGCACTGTTTGGATCCACATACATTTGCGAACAAGCATTTTCTTGTTTAAAGATAAACAAGTCGAAGAACAGGTCTTTGCTGACAGACACTTCCTTGCATGATGTTATGAGGATATCTAACAGCAAACTTGCTCCCAATTTGCAGAAGATAGTGAAAAACTGTGAACAATTGCACAAGTCTTGTTAACTTTTGTGATGGATATATATTTTTTTTAATCTTTTAAATTTAATAAATTGGAAGTGTAACAAAGGCGAAGTCAATAAATATCAGAGAATAATTATAATTCAAATAAAAAACAAGTTATACATTTTTTAATGATACTTCAAATATATATCTATGTAGATAAGATTGGGAAATTAGTTTCGACATTTATCGAGCTGGAGAAGATTTAGGAGAGTTTAATGCTGAGTCCGAGAGTATATTGGATTTTTTTACCTTAATAAATTGAGTCATATCTGTGGAAAGAAAATCAAAATATTAAACACTTATTTGAAACGACTAGAAGTGTTAATTATTTACATTTCATTCGATTAACCCATCCAGATTCTAATGTTAAATTAGCCTTGAGTGAAACTCCATCAATAGGAACAGACCTTGGGTAGTCGTCACTTACAAATTTGTTTATTTTTATTAAATTAAACTTAGAATGAAGCAATATTTCATCGATCCAATCTATAACAGTAGGATTATCTCTTTCAAGCGTAGAATTTATGAGGCTATCATGATCTTTGATAACTGTAATATAAAAACATAGTTAAGGATATTCAATAAAATTGAATCATGAGTAAATTTACGTAATAAGTTCTCCTGGCACTCATGAATTAAATCCTTAAGAAGCTTTTCAATCAAGTGTAGATGTGCAGTTAATTCTTGAAATTTACTCTCGACACACCAATATATTTTACATTCGAGTTCGCGTTGTATGCTTGGGAACTTTTGGTATAGTAAGGTGTCACGAATAGTTGTTCTATAATGGAACTATGTATTAAACGAATATTAAAAATCATGGAAGGATTTAGTTCTTACTTTCTACAAATAGTTAGTTGCCGGGAATTATCATCAATCTCATCAATTAATCCCTGTATCTTAGGATTTAATTCTTCCCAGGACTCTAAAAGTTCATGTACTATATAGAAAGTGGAAATGTTTAGATCGTAACAATCCATATCCGTTAAATATCCCTTAAAATGGGTCTTGTTTTCCCCTGAGGAGTAATATTTTGTAACTCAGCGAGACCTTGAAGGACAAGTTTAATAGAGGCCTTTATTTTGGTCGACTCTTTAGTAAGAGCAACTCCTTCTTTCTCTAAACAAGCAACTTTTTTATCGATGTATTTAATCGCCTCCTCTAAAGAGAGCTCTAAATAAAACCCAAGTCCTATTTCAATAAATATTTTTGTAGGATCATCAACTGAAGCATTGCAATAGAAGTTGCAACCAATATCTACCTTGGTTTTCAAGGGTTGACCAGGCTTCAACTCTGCTGACTGAATAGCAATAATAGAGTTTTTAAGTGAGAAAAACTGAGAGGTTTCCGAATAAATTTTATCTCGTTTTTCAAGAACGTACTTTAAGTCAGGTTTGAGTTGGTCATTGACAAAGGCTTCGTATCTAAGAACTTTATCTGCAGTTTGACCATCCAATAGAGGATCATTCATTTCATACAATATTCTGAAACATGATATAAAAGATATAATTGTGATTGAGTGATACATATTTACATATCATTATTATAAGTATTATTATTAAAGAATGAATAAGCATTTATGAATACATCAGAAACAAAGAAAAATATTATTCATTATATTTCCTCTTTTTGTTCTTTTTTTGCGAACTCTTCACATTCTGCTTGAATTTTTCCAAGTCAACAAAATCATCTTCCTGGACATGTTTCTTTTTTGGTTCCTTTTCTTCTGGAGCAATGTAAGCCTTTGAGCGCTTTTCTTGCCTTTTTAATGTAGCTTCTGTCTGTTTCTCCCTTTGTTCTTGTAGTTTCTTCAATTTTTTCTCGCCTTCTTTCAAGAAGTATTCACCAGTGGCAAGTTCTTTATCTATTTTGCTCTCTGGCATAGGAGGTGGGAACGGAGTATATTCCTTCTTCTTTTTCTTTTTGAGGGGTTGCTTCCGTTTGCTAATATTCTGGTTTTCAAATTTAGGGAGAAACCTCTCCCAATTTTCATTCTTTAACTTTTCATCCTTCATGAGCTCACGCTTAATCATCAAGGCCTTAATGTTATAAATTGGATGAATGTTATTCATCGTATCAATAACTATACGACGAACTTGTTTAAGGCCCTGATAAGGGCCAACAGCAGACACTGTATTCCCTTGAACAAGTATGTAACATTGCGTTAAGAGTTCGATAGATTTAAGAGTGGATCCGTTAGGACCGATGAGTCTTTGTCTTCTCTTTACAAATCGATCCCGTTTTACGATTATATTCCCTATTTTGATAATATCAGAGCCGAATTCATCGTTTAAGACCTTGAGTGCATGTTCGTATGGAACGCTACGAGCCAGTAATTTGAGCATGTCTCGAGCTTTGATAATGATAAAGGGGTCCCAGGTCTTTCTCGTGGTTTTCACAACCATGGAACCCTCGATAAGGTCCAATTCACCCTTCAAATTATATTCTCCAAGAGTTTTTAGAATGAGAGGCCAAGAGTCTTTCAAATATTTTTCTCTATACTTGGGAAATAATGTAGCAAATTTGGACTCTTCAGACATTCCTTTGGGATTATGCTCAGGTTTGAATTCCGGGACCTCCATAGCCCAAGCGTTGTCCACAATACCATCTTGGGAGACATTATTCTCTTCAACTTGATTGTCTTCGGCATCCGACATCGTATTGATTACCACTTTTGTAGAAAATGAAACAACACGTGAGATCGCCAGTCAGTTTCTCCCTATACTAGCAGGATCATGGTTTATTGTTTTAAGGTTCTGTTAATAAATGATAAATATATACAAATGACGTCGTACAAATAAAAAATGATGTCATCTGTGTGTATGATTTAGAGGAGACTGAGACGAAAGTGTTAGTATTATTATTATACCACTTTTTTATTGGTTAAAGTTAATTAAATCGAGTGTGTCATGAAATACTAATTTTTGATCTTCAAAAGATGGCATATAATCATTATTAGAGGGGCAAATTATTATAACTGGCTTCCATAGTTTCGTCATGATGTTTTGCGTCAATGGAGTATCTTTTATGCAAAAAATGAAAAGAATTTATTCAGCAGTATTGTAATTATTTGACAATAATGTCGATTAGATTAGATGGAGTGGGTTGTTACATTTTTTAAGACATTCTCTTATTATACAAATAAAAAACAGCTTGAATTTATTAGACACAAATATATGGATTATATTGGATTTATCATGGTATTTCCATGTAATTTAGCTTATAAATTCCTTGCAAAGAAGAAAATTTATCGTACGAAACAGAGTGAACAGTTCTAATCATCTTCAGCTGAGAGTTACATCTTGTTTTATTGTCAGATTGAAGCCACTTTTCATCTTTCAACAAATCAGTAGCAGTTATATATTTTCCGAAGCAACACAATAATAAATGTACGTTCTGAGTCAAAGACTCATTATTATGAACAAGTACATATTACACATAGAAATTTTTTTATCTCTATGAATTTGATATTAAAATAGAGGAAAATATTTAATGTATTAAAATATTTTATACAAAATTAGTAAAACATTTTTCAAAATTTTATGTCAAAAGTACATAGAAGTATTGAAGTATTCATAAGTACAACTTTTTATGCTAAGTATCAGTATTTGAATTTCATAAATACTTAAGTATAAGCACTAAATTATAGGACTTAAGGACAACGCACAAGAACCCATCTTTCCTCTCAAGTCAGAATTTTAAACTTTAATATTTATAATTATTAAAGTAGAAGAAGAAATATACAAGTGTGGCCGTCCTCCCTACGGATGACGTACATATTAACCATATTTAATCAAAACAAACATATAATGACGTCATGTTGTATAGATTTGTAGGATGGGATTATTTTGTTTATAGATGACGCACGTGTGTATGTGGTGGATCAGGTGTTTACGTACACATCAATGCGTCTCCAAGTTGTTCCATGGTATTCTGAATCCGAATGGATATCAGTTCGAAATCAGATACTCTCTTCTTCCAAAACGAATTGGGAGGAGGCAAAAGCGAGAATCTATTGCTGGAAAGCGAGGGTTGAAAGGCTACCCGCAGGTAATGCCTGCTTCTGTTTCTCCATTATTCTTTACACTATTGGTTATTATTACATATTTAATATATACACGCCGTTACTTCTTAAATTCCAGGGGTTGAAACAACACTATGTTTGCTCCAAGCAAAACTATCTCCGGCTTCTCCGGAAATGGATCCATCTATACGACTGACACTCTCTGCAGCAGTCATAAGATTTCTTAATCATTTGTCCCATATCGGCAAACACCGCTACAACTGTGATACTTTTGATGAAGCTGTCATCAAACTTGGAATTCCGAATTGGCTTATTGGCCTTAGGTACCGTATATATTGAAGACATTATCATACATAAAACATAAAAGCAAGCAATATTGAGCAAAAATCAAGAAAATTAAAAATTTAGAGTACATTCTTGTGTTTCAGAAATACTTCAATAATGCCCTAGAGATAACCAATAATGTCAGCTAGTTAAGGGTCTTGGTTTGATTTATGAGACTAAATGTGTTTCCCATATAACATTTTAAATAAAATACATATCTAGAATGAATTAAAGAATGTGTTTGTGAAATGTATGATCAATTTGAGGTCCTCTGAAGGGTTAATCAGAATAGTTCATTTATATAAAAGGAAGATAACTTACTGGAGAATACTAATAAAATTAATTCTAATTTTTAATTCGATAAATAAGCCTTGCTTGCTTAACTGCGTTAACAGACGTCAAATATTATTTTTTAATTTAGACGCCATGTTGTTTTTATAGGCACGAAGCTACTCATGGATCAATGACAAATATGGATTTACTTTGTTCCGGACTCGACTTCTGCTGGAACTGGATTTGTATTAATTACTGGTCTTCAGATCCAGATGTAATAGATTCGGACTTAAATGAGGAAGAAGACAATAATGAAATGCAAGTTGAAGGAGATTCAGAGGAAGAGGATGAAAGTGATGAGCGTTTGTCCCCTGCTTTAGAATGCTATTTTTATCTCAGTATCTATAAAATTTGGAAAACTAAAAGAGTTGATGCACTCAAAGATCAACCTGAATTGTTTGATCATCTTCAAAGCCTCTGGAATAAAGCTACTACTACTCTGCAAGAAGGGCGGTCATCGAAGAAACGGCGAAAAAAGGAAATTTTTCAAAATTTGTTTATCAAAGAAGCTATCAATGTGATGAGGATCGTTATTTTTGATGCCGCTGGAAAGGATATCAATAAATTTATAGATATCCTGTTGTCAGAGCATTTACTTTTTCCTCAGTTAGATATTTTAAGATCTCTGCTCAAAGAAAATCAACTAGACAAGTCCATTGTTCTTTATCAAGACTTACCTCCTTCCTTAATTGAAATTTGGAATGAAGCAATCAAATTTATTAGTGATAACAAAATGTTGTCGGATCTGTTTATGTGCCTTGTCAAAAATCTTGATGGTGTTACGGATGTGCCTCGATACATTCGAGCAATGAGCTGTGGGTGGATACTTGAAATCGCTCGGAGTATTGTTCCATCTGAAAATGGGCATGAGTCTTTGAAGTTGCCCTTCCCTGAGTATTTCAATGATTTTGTCTCTCATTGTGTCTTGTTCCCAAATGAATTTTCACAATATTATATCGAAACCGTGTTTCAACTTCGTAATCCTAGATGGACTCCAGAAAAAGAAGTTCAAGTGCTTAAAATGATAGAGGCTTACCACAATACTTCAGTGGAATTAGAAGACGATTATGTACCTAAATTTACCGTTGCAGAATTCGATGACTCTAAGTGGAAGCCTGCAGAAGAAATTAATTGGAGCGAATATCCCTTGGGACATATGTTCGGTAGAGAATTTGAATTCCATGTGCCTTTAGATGTTAGAAAAAAGTTAGCCCTGAATGTTGAGGATTTCCCCCCTTCGACTATCTTTGAATTCGGAAAAGTAAATTGGGTCAATAATTCTATTGAATATGTTTCGTTAGAGTCCACTAATCATGTTCGCAGTGATACTCCTTCTAGTTTATGATTCCATGAAAATGTGTAATTTTATAGATATAATAAAATGCAGTTTATTGTTCAAAATATTGTCTTCATTAAAATCATTGTCGTCTTGGCTCAACTTTCTTATGATGTGTGTGTGTGGATATGTAAATACTCCCGCCGCCTCTATATTACATATTTATACAATTTGTGACCCATTAAACATTTTCTTTTTTTGTTATTGGGAAGAACTTCAATCTTGTTTTAAATATAAATTTAAATTTTCGTCTTGTTATTTTATTTCTCTTTTTTTAGTACAGAAATTTCTCAATTTGCAGCCCTCTTAAATATTTGTTGAGGGGAAGGCCTTTCTGTGAGGCCGTCACTCATTAAATTTAACAAAATTCTACAAATACCTCCTAGTTACCATTTTGAAAAATTAAATGACTCACTTTTTATTCGGTTATCTTACGATATTCGATTTTTTTCGGACAATTATTTATCGTCTCTATTCTTAATTAAATTAATTCGTATGAAAATCAAATTGTAGGTCTGGAGCATAGGTTTAAAAGGTCAAATAATATTGTTTTGAGATAGTGTCGATTAAAGTTACCAAATCATTTTGTAACGTAGATTTTACTAAAGTTATTGACTTATTAAACTTTTAGCCTATGCTACCAAAATAATAGCATTGAACAGGGGCGTTCGCAGGATTATTATTATTTTTTTTTTTTTTTTTGGGGGGGTGAGGGTCTTAATTTCTCTGAAGTGACAAATCCCATTTTATTTTTAGAGCTAAAATTTTTGTACAAACATTGAATCTTAAACAATGCCTCCAACCCATGCCCTCCTAATGCCCTTATTGTTTAATGTAAGATGTATATCTCTCTTAAATTCAATTTTGTATAAGAGACAAATTACTTTTCATTATATTTTTAGAGTTAACATTTTTGGGCCGAGCCTGAGTTTTAACAAATGCATCCAGCCCACTCCTTGTGGATGTCCCTGTTATATAAATAATGTAAGCTTTAATTCTCTTAAATTCAATGATAACTATATTACATCTAAAAATCTGATCCTCCACAAATGAATTTGTGGCGGGAATATGCGTTTAATTTTCATTTTTTTAAGTTATGATTTTGAAAAAATGATTAATATCCAATGTTGTAACTAGCATTTAATCTGATAATAAGTATGATCACTATACTTATTTCACGTTCATATTGTGGACAATCGTGTTGAGAGAGGAATAACCTTGTACAGGAAATAGGTTTCAAGAAATTTTGAATTTAAAATTAAGCAACAACAGGTATAAACTTAATATAAAGTACTATTCATCATAAAACAATCTTCATTTCCTTGTGGTCACTTTTGCGTATACATATTATGTACGTACAGGAAATTCTATTTTAAGATCTTTCGACTACGGTGTATAAGGGAAAACAGTTAATACACTATATATATTAGGTAAAATGACCTCCAACCCCATTTCATCGATGTAAAATATGATTTATGTGTTTACTTATTCGTAGGCAGGATCAAGAAAATGTTTATAGATATACACATCAGTTACTTTCCTTCAAGTATATAGATCTCTTCCTGAATATCTAATTGATCTTCTTAATTTTGGGGATGGACACCGGAAAACATAATTGCTTAATAATTTACTATGTATGTGCCTATGCTCAGTTCATAGGTAAACATACTCATAATTACAACTATACATATTTTGTTTTTCCACTTGGTCAAGCTTTATTATAGGCAGCTAATTTGGACCTACTCCTATTATATTTTAGAAAACAAATAAACAACGAATATATTGTATATTATGTAGGTATGAAGCTTATATAATACCCTGTGAAGTCATGGTCAAAATTTAATTGGATTCTACCTATCGGTGAATGTCCATCCTTGAACTTAATGACATCATTTCATATTTTGCAAGGTTTTATAGCATAAAAAAATGTTGTTTTTTTGGGCCAGTTCGTTTTTATATATCTATATTGTACAACACATACATACATACTATTATATAGCTGTGTATCAAATGTTCGTATCTATGGATTATTATATGTGTCTTATAAATATTTGTATCCGTGATGGCAACACATTGTATATTCGCATGCGTATTGAAAGAAATACATGCATTCACATCTGCAGTTTGGAAATACAGATATCTTTTTTTTTTGTTCAGTCTCACTTTAAATTCAATTGAAGTGAGAAGAGGATTAACTTTTTCACCCACTCCATCCCTCATTTTATGTTTTTGAAAAATGGATGTGGCTTTCCTTTAGTTAACTTCTAAAAGCCCTCAACTAAATTAAAAATCAAATGTAGTCTTGACCTCTATGTGTGTAAGTTCCATGATAGCTTTATATTAATCACTGATCTAAAAAACATCAGAAGTAGTGGCATGCAACGGCTGCGGCGTCCGAATATATATATATTTTTTTTTTTGGGGGATGACTAAGATTTTTTTATCGAAAGAAAATATGTAAACATTCTTTCGAAAAGACTAAATTTTATTTTTTTTCTTAAAAATGACAAATTAAAGGTATTTTTTCAGACAAGACGATAATTTTAAATGACTTTAAAAAGGCAATAGACTTGTAAATTTATAAAGTGGGGTGCTAAAAATTACACATAGCCTTTCCTAGATCAAATAGAAAGATAAATACTTCAACTTTTGTGAACAGGAGAAAAGAAGCAGAAACATTGACAGGTGACAAACAAAACACACTTTATATTTTGGTGTTAGTGAGTTAACAACTTGTCAAATGTTTATCTACTTGTTAAATTAGCATTATGAGTTATTGGTGACGAGATATCTCGTCAGCAATGTACAGGGTGGAACGATACAATTATCGCCTTAAAGAAAACAACGGTAAAGCTTCAGCTTAAAACTTTTATTGAAAAAACTAATACGGGTAGCTTGATAATGTAATAGAGCGGACAGCTATTTAATGTAGCAGCCTTTAGCCTCAATCACAATTTCGATACAGCTTTGGAAGCGGAAGCATGCCTTTTCCATAAGCCCAGGCTGGAGCTCGGCGGATGGCAGCGATCAGGCTGACTTCGGTATTGTGGGAGGCCATGTTGGTGCTGTTATCGACGTATGACCAAACAAAGTGGGACAGTGGGTTTAGGTGAGGGAAAGAGGAGGCCAGTGAGAGAAGGTTACAAAGTTGTCACTCCTTCTGAAGCCAAGTCTGGCTCATCCGATGCAGTGAGCTGTACCCTCAAGCGTTGAACCGTCCAGATTGCATTTTGAGGGTGCTGGAAATGGTCCTGTTGTAATAAATTGGATCTGCAGAGAGCATTAGTTGTACAACGACGCATCTCTGATCTCGTTCGCTGAACATTGTGTCTCTTTTAAACATAATAGAAGGCTTCTATCCATTTTGGGATTTGTACACACACGATCAATTAGTAAATGGTCTACTACGCAAAAAGAAAATTGGTATCCATCAAACGGATATAAAATTATGTCGTATTTTCTAAGGCGACAATTTGATCGTTCCGCCCTGTATAAAATGAACTATTTTTACATTAGTACATATAATTTAATGATGCTGTTCCATAAACCCTGTTAAAGATTCATTACATAGTTTAATAAGATTTGTGTAAATTTATTGTTAGTTTAATTTGCATATCTTCATTTTTTGTGACGTATTTATAATTATTTCATATATCTAACTGTGTACTGCAAAAAAATCCAAAATGCTTAAAGATATGTATTTTTAATTTTTCCATTATGACGAAAGAAAATTCTGGTAAAAAAATTTATATTATTTATTTTCCCTCTAGCACCCCCCTTGTAGACACCGGTGATATTTTTTTATTTGTGTCGTAGTAAGACTAAATTTATCTATTAGTCACAATCTCATTTAATTTTGTTCTTATAATATACGTATTTATAAATATACATACGATTCAGGCCTCAGGGTCATCAGGAAGAAGTAGGATTTTTATTTCAATATTTTTTGTAGATGGAAATCTATGAGTTCGTTTTTCTGGGATTCACTCAACTCTGATACTACATGTATTATAATAAAATAGCGAAAACATTATTTGGATCTATTGTGGATTTTTTTATTGATAAAATTCCCATAATTTGATAGTTAGTTCATAGGTTATGCCTCATATTCCAAAGGATATGTATAGACTTTAAAAAAAAATAGTATTTATCTATTAATGAATCAAAAAGTCATTTCCAAATTATTTAAAGGGCTTGTTCTGTTCTTGAGCAGCTACATATGTATGTGTTATTTAAAACTCTATGGGATGTCATGTTGCATATTAAACTTAATTTAAATTTGATTAAAACAAGTACGTATTTTTATTTATATGTCTATGAGTAAAACAAGTATAGAATAAGGAAGATGTTGGGACGATTTAGAATACTACATCTTAGCTATTAATTATTATATTCTTGTTTCAAAAAGATAAGTCGTCACTTCAGCTTACTCCATTGGATCCGGAAATGTACATATGTGTAAATAGGTGGGGGGGGATTTAGTGACAATTTTGCCAGAATGTTTTTTTTTTTTTATAAACAAAATTTTACGAATTACTTTATTTTAAGAGGAGACAAATATCTAATTTGTTATATTTAAGAGTTACAGTTACAATTGCTTTTGTTTTTTTTTAAATAAAATTTTATATTTTTTATTGCAATAACTATAAAAAATCTGCAAATGGCCCTATAGTTCTAGTATCACTGACTCACTATTCGGGCACTAAAAGAAATGGCGGAGTGGCACGATTTTCACGGGGGACCCCATGTCTAAACTTAGCTCCTCTACTCTACAGATTTACAAAAATATATTCAAATCTTCTTTCGATTGTGCGCCCTATGACATTTTGATTATAAATTTCCTGAGAAAAAAAAATCGATTCTTTTTTCTTCATAATTTAGTGCCCTCCAACTTTTGGCGTCTTATATAATATTCATTGCTGGGGCCTCCTTCCATTTCGCCACTGACTAAGTGTTCATTTCCACGAAAATGATGTCTGTGTCCCACACACCCTTAAAATAAAAGCATACTCAACATGTTATTATAATAAAACTGCACAATTTTGACATCTTATATTCTTGGCTTAATATTCATTTAATCGATAATGGTTATTATTCAAAATTTTAATAAATTATCATTACTATTTTGAAAATTGCTCCTAAAATATTTAGAAATTTTCAAATAAGTAAAGTATGTTAAACTTAGTGTTTTCTAAAAGATAACAAACTTAAAACTTTTGAATAAGTATGTTAATTTTTGACAAAGATGGCAAGTTCCCTCTTTGTAGTCAATGCCGGTTTAATGGGGGGATTTGTCCAGGGGTATGTACTTTAAAATAAAATATAGAAACTCCGTACAACATTATTTTCTTTAAAAAACCAAGATTTTAAGTTATTTTCTTTAAAAAAAAAACGAAATTAAATCCAAATTTAAAAAAAAGAAAGGGTAGGTAAAATTGATATTGCGCGTAATTCTGACATTCCTCCTACCAGAAGTTTCGACTCGAATCATATAGCTTGAATTCAAACCTGTTAATTTGATGATTTTTGGCTCGACATTGACACCAGTAACTTGACATGGAATTCGCCCTTTGATTTCAGATTACTTGTAAGAAAAGTTATTGTTATTCAAATCAAGAAATATCTGTTATCAACAATGAAGGAAACTAATTTTTAGGTACTTTAATTATTAAGAATTTCAAAGTTTGTACTTCAGACAATTTTCATTAAGTAAAACTTTTTCAAAATACTGTAAACTATTTACTTTACTCAAATATTAAGCCGAAATTTCCTAAATTGGTAAAACTATATAAATATGTATTGTTTATATAGAAAAGTTATTCCCAGTTAAATCTGCCTTATATAAATACGACAAAGGAATTTTAAATGGTAGTTCGGCATAGTAAGGGAATGAACGTCAGCTATGGAAAAAGGGTAGAAACAAAGATACCGTAATAACTTGAGATCCAAGTGCCACAGCATACAAATTTTTATAGAAGTACGAACTTGTTCAGAATTGGCAAAAAAACGCAGGAGCCACTTCAAGCTTAATTTTTTGGGATAGATTACTTTGCCTTACAAACTCTAGTCAAGAAACATATGTAACTTATATGTAAGGGTGTTACTGTATATTATTTTATCTCTGGGTATTATGGGTTATTTCAACGTCAGTTAAAGAAAAGAAGCTGATTTGTTAACTTGTTATTATACCATCAGAGTTACCGATTATTAGTATAAGAAAAACAAAACAAAAATTTACGCCATATTATAAGCCACAATTATTCGCACATCTTTTCGCCTCTATGTATTTCTTTCTCTATGAGCAGGGCTTATGCAAAAAAGGTTATCCATATTTTTTACACAGCATTCTGACAAAAATTGGTAGGCAATGTAAAAAATTTGAGAAGCATAAATCCATATTATTTAGAATAAGTATTATTTAACGTTTGCAGATGTACAGCGCTAGTATCGCATCAAAACTCAATAGAATTGCAAACGATACTTAAAACATTATCAAAGATTAAAAATTCAAAGCAAAGTTTATATATAAAAATGATGCCACCGAGTAATTTGAATTTTTTGACAGAGATTTGACTTCCTCTTGTGGTTTAAAATTTGAGATTATGTTAGGTTTTGATTGGATAGAGGGCGTCTGAGTAACTATTCTTGTACATCAAGCTGTCCCTATGCCCAAACACATGATGTTAGAAATAAAACCTTTATCATTGGGAATTAGGAATGTGATTTGTGAATCCTTATATTGAATTGAGACTTGAATTTTTTCCACTTGTGAATTGACTAGGATTAGATTATAAGTGCCTTTGTCACACTTCTGCACCCTAGCATAATTCTGCATTCAAATCAGTGAACGAAAATTATAAGATATAGTCATTCAATATATTTTTATCGTAGTGAGTAAATAGTTATGATAGAAATGCTATCGATATTTTACCTATAATGATAAAATTTAAAAGCAAATAAAAGTAGACATATTACTTAAACCACCTCATACTAATGATATAGATTGACCGTTCAATAATAATACATCTAAATATTATGTTATACAATAATATATTCGTCTTTGTTTAAACTAAGGTTTAGATCTGGATTATTAATTAAAAATATAAAATAGTTATAAAATATTATTTGTATATATATCCTATATATAATAATAATATTTTACATTATTTATGAATTATTTATATATATATATACAGTGGGCTTTTTTGTATGTAGACGAAAGCAGTTCTTGAATCATATTAAATCGAGTTTGAGGACAGTAAGGAATCTATTAGCTCAATTCCAAGTAGTAAAGTCACAAATATTTTCACTTAAAATCCGATTTGATTCTAAAGTCCCATTTTAATGAGACTTAAATCTGTCTCGTTCCTGAGTAGTGATTCTACTAAAGAATTTACAGCTCAGATTTTATAGGCTATGGTTAATAGTAAAGCTCCCTCATATAAAAAGATAAAATCCTATATACATATATCACTTAACACAATGTTACATCACTGACATAAAACTGTATAATACATTTTGTCTTCTGTTATTGAGGTTTCTACTTCTTTTTCCCTTATAGGGATTGTTAAACGTACGGCACGACATGTTTGCAGATGCACGGTGCTAGTATTACGGAAAAACTCAATAGGATTTTAAACGATAGTTATGACTGAAAAGATTATCAAATATGAAAAATTCAATGCAATGTTTATATCAGAAACAAATGATACCATGGGGTAATTTAATTTTTTGGACAGAAATTCGACTTCTTCTTACTATTTAAAATCGTGAGATCATCTTAGTTTTTGATTGGATAGAAGGTGCACTAGTGACTATTCTTGTACATCATAATATTCTGAAAGAGACTATTTAACACCAGATACGACTTGTATACAGATACACACCGCTAGTATTGCGGCGAAACTCCATAGGATTTTAAACGATAATTTTATGTAAAAAAAATTATGAAGTGTGAAAATTTCAAGCTTAAATTTTATATCAAAAGAAAATGATGCAATGGAGTAATTCGAATTTTGACAGAAATTCCAAATTCCTCTTAGTTTTAACAATTTAAATACTCAAGTGAAGCCCTGTAAGTTCTGAAGAGTTTAAATCTACATCCAACAGGATGGAGTGCCAGCTCATACTGTCAATGTGGTTTAAGCCTGGTGTGAAAAAAAAATTTCAGGACTTCTGCTCAAAGTAAATTTGGCCTTCTTCTTCTCCTGATATCAACCCCCTTGACTTTGAAATGCAGATGGTCCTTGTTCCCAAGCTGAACAAGGCTCATCTGATGTCAAAGTATGGAGGAATATTCCAAATGACAAGGTACAAGCCATCTATGAGGCAGTACCACATCGTTTGAAGACTGCCATTCGGTCTAAGGGCGGCCATATCGGATGAAAATTTTATGCAGAAATATTTATACCCATGGGCACGTGTTATGTAATTCTATTTATGTATGGTCATGTTTTGTTAGTAAAATAAATAACTTTCTATGTGATACTAAATAGTAGTCGCCCAGTATATATCAAGGCCATACAGGTTGGAATTACTGCGATTTCGATCCTCAATTCTATTTTGAGTCCAACAAGGCCTAATACTTATAACTCCCAAGCGAACCCTCATTATTACACTCCGTCTTTCATCCGCACATACAATGTAAATACTTTAAACTTAGAGGTTTCCTTCTCAATAATTAAATAATAATGGTAACAGGCGTAGAAAATAAAAAATTATGTTCATGTTGCAACTCCAAAAAGTTGTTCTCGCTTTCTATCACATATTTTATACACCTCTAACCATTGGTCAACCCAGTATTTGCACGTGCCAAATTATAATCATAATTTGAAATAAGAGAATAATAATTGTCAATTTAGTTTTTAAAATGCTTACAATAAGTTTTATATTTTTTGTGTACATACTATCAATAACAAATTTCATTGACTTTAGACTTGAAAAACTCATTAACTTAGCTCGTATGCACACTGTTCATTGTTTTATGTTAATTTTTTTAAATAATTAAATAAGTTTGAAAATGAATAAAGAGTTATGTACTTTTTATACCTTTATTTAGGGTATGTCAAAGATACGTTGACAAAGATCATACCGCAACATTTAAAAAGAAGCGCACACTACTTCTTGTGCCTACCATTCAAAGTAAGCATCAATTATTATTCTTGTCGTGGTTTTTTTAAAGGGAGATTATAAAAAGGTAAGTCTCCGTCTCATAGGGGATTCATTTCAATAGAAGATTTTAAAAATGAAACTGTTGATTTTAGTTGTATGTTTGGGAGTTATATCTTCTTTCATACCCAGTGAAGCCAAAAGACGTGGAGTTAACTGTGGGATTGCCTGCTATAAGTAAGAATGAGTAAAATGCGGATAAATTCATGTTTACAACTAAGAGACTAAAATTGTGTTAGTCCTTTCCTTTGAACTCTCGTGTTCCATGTGTGCAGTGTTTTATTATTTGAAATCGAATGTATTTATTATTTATCTTAGGCTAGAGAAATGCTTAAGACAAATATCAGGAGGAGGAGCCCGTCCAGGACAATTGGGGACCACGGGTCAACTAGTACTTAAAACCTGTGATGCTGGAGAATGTGATTGTGAGGCCGAAAAAGCAAAAAAAGAAGCCAAAAGAAACAAAAAAAAATCCTCCACGACTACCACAACTCCTAGCCCAAAAGTGAATAAAACTTCAGGCAAAAGCAGGAATCGATTCAGAAGTAGTTCCTCATTTTCGCCAAAACGCAATAACAGCAAACAAGTTGAAGATAAGGACGATACCACAACCACTACTCCTAGTAGTACCACCACACAAAAAAGCTTTAGATCCAGATTTAGAAGGTTTAATCCAAAGCGAGTCACATAAATATCTTTTATAATTAATTAATTATTATTAGTATTGATTTTGTGTTTTTATGGAATATGGTACCATCTTTGTAATCTTATTGATTATTTGTATAATTTAAACATAATTTCGTGAATAAAGCCAAAGAAAGTACACACTAATGATATGACCCAAAGTGTTTGATTGATACATCAGGATACTATGAGCTATTAGAACTTGACAACTGAACAGGAAACACGGCGTTACCTCACTATCATAAAATGTACATGCACGGTATTTGTTGTGACTTATTGATCTTTATGCTTCTTTTCCTCAGATTATTAGTGCTTTGAATATTGATTGATTGATATCAAATTAACTCTTGTTAAGCTATGAACAATAATTATTGAATACTACTTCCATTTTTGGGAAGAATTGGCTGATTACCAACTGATTTTGTTCCTTCTTTTCTATTCATTTTTGGAAAAAAAGGTTGGGAGATACAATAAAGATAACAATGTTGAGGGGATTAATTTTTTACGCTAATAACACTGGAATACCTCAAACAAGATACATACTTATAAAAGGCGTCGCTCGATCTCTTCTTAGTGCCGATTTTAGTAAGAAAGCATTGGGGTCTTGTGTTTTAACGTATACAATAAGGGATTATACATTATTCTGACCAAAGGGCTCCGTATTTTGTCTTTGCTTCAGGCCTTGTATATGGTAAAACCAACCCTGTTCCTCTTCATAACTAAGATTCAACAAAGCAAATTAAGTAGGGTGACACAACTGTCCTCTTTTGCCTGGACATGTCCTCTTTTTTACACCCTCCCTGGGCTCCCGTTTACTTTTTAATAAATTCATAAAATGTCCGCTTTATGAGTTTTATGAAGATCTTAAATATATTTTTAATATTATCCAAAATATATTTTCAAAAAAAAATAATGAATCAAAAACGAATCAATCCCCCCCCCCGCCAAATAATAAAAACTGATACTGGCGAGCTGAGTGTCTAATTTTTTGGAAATCTAAATATAGTCTCCCTATTATAAAGTACGTTATGCTCAAATCATAAATACTGCAGCCATTACTCATTAATGAAAACATTGCTCCCGAACAGTAGCCCTCCCAATCTATTAATATACCATTGTTAAGATTTAAAATATTACCATTGTTTGAAATTTCAATAACTAAGTTCGATGCCCAGCCTCCGACGAAAAATGAATTTTGGGGGATCCCAAACTCATAAAAAAAAATAGTATACTTTTAGAGGTATCAAAGTAAGTGGCATAAAACATAATCAGATATAGTATGAGCTGTATGTGTCTAATAGTCGGATTAATATACCTTTGTGCCTATTTATGTAAACAAAGGCATGTAACTCCACCTCTACACAAATGAATGATTCCAACTCTCCTATAAATTTAATGAAGGCTGAGCAATGGATAATTTTAAAGTCATTTAAATATATATCTATATATGTATACCTTTTAGGTATACATATTTGTTTATTATTAATAGGATACAAACTGCTTGTTGGAACACCGCCATGAACCGTAACATTATAAAAGTTGATACTGACCATACAATATTTATTACATATAAATTGCATTTTTTTTTTTAAAATCATTTTTACTATTAAGATATGTTTCGTCAACCTTTAATTGTAATGTATCATTAAAAAAACTAAACACTTGAATAAAATCCTGGTGTATGGTCACACCAGTAGGCCCAAAACCATAGGGGCTAAGGAGCCATTGCTCCCTCTCCTACTCTTGCGAATTTTTTATAGTTATCACAATAAAAAAATCCTTTTGTCTAAAAAAAACTTAAATGTCATAATTTTCACGAAAAACATATCCATTTCTTTTTTTTTTTAAACTGTTATTTGTTCAAATTTAGTCTTTTTGAAAAAAAAAAATCTCTAAAATTGAAGGAAAAGTTTTTTTGTTTTTCTAAATTACAAAACTCACATTGCCAAACTCAAAAGATTAGAAAAAAAATCTTTTAATTTTTGAGCATCTATTGAATTCAAAATATTCACTATCTAGGGCTCGACTAACATGGATTTTTATTTGACCGATACTGATTTTTGTGAATTAATAACGGCATTACTTATTAACGAATAAAAGTTCGAGATCCCATTAAAAATATAACTAATCAAGAAAAATATAAATTCTCAAGCATGGCCATATTAACTACAGTATAACTTTCCTCATTACCATTACAAAATATACCATTTCCCATTATTTTGAGAAATTAAATCCTAAAATCATCAGCAAGAACAGATTCATAATTTTATAATACACAATAAGGACAAAGGCGGGTTGCCACATCTATCGTACGTTTACATATTCATACGAGGGTCGTTTGAAAAGGATGTGCTAGGTCCAAGATACTGCACTACTGGCTCGTATCGTAGACTCTCTCGGAAGAACACACACCAACTTTCAGCCATATCGGTCCATTTCTTTCTGTTTGGCATTCGTTTGAATCGAGGAACGGCGTTTTCCTTTTTGGTGCAGATTTCCCTTTGATAACCATTGTTTAGATTGTTGTTTGGTTTCATGAGTGTTGTGATGTATCTGTGTTTTATCCACATTAACGAAACGACGCTTAAAGTCCTGCAGATTCTTCTGGAACAGCTGCAAACTGTCTTTGCATCCTTTTACACTATTTCTTTTTGTGTCAAGTGTGAGCACCCATCTAGCAGATAGCTTTGTCATGTCCAAATGTTGATGCAAAATATTATGTACCCATTCATTCAAAATTCCAACAACACTAGCAATCTAAGACACCTTCACTCTTCTGTCATCCATCACCATATCAGGGATTTTATCAATGATTTCTGGAGTAGTAACCCCCACAGGGTGTCCGGAAAGTTCAACGTCACTTGCCCCCATATGGCCGCTCCAAAAAAATTGAAACCACTGATAAACTGTTACAATCGAAGGTTCAGAGTCCCCATGATGTTTTTCAAGCTTCTTTTTAGTCTCCTGATGTGTTTAGCTTTTCATAAAGTAATGTTTAATCAACACACAAAATTATTTTTTGTTCATTTTTTGAAGATCCCTCCACTTCATCGATTAAAAAAAATGATAAACAGAAAGAAATGCATCGATCGGTCTGAAAGTTGGTATGTGTTCTTTCCAGAGATGCTACTAACTAAACATAATCTCAATACGCGCCAGTAGTGCCATCTTTTGGACTTTGCACGGAATTTTCAATAGACTCTCCTAAATGATATCGGTTGACGAGTTGCTCTCACCAAGATACTTAGAGATAAGTATCTGAGTATCTTGCTTCTCACAAAAAACTTCCTAAAATCATTTATATATACATATACCCAAGGTTAATAGAAATACAAGGTTAGACCATCATGAAGTCGGGTTGCTAGAATTTTCAATCTGATGTATTTTACCGACTGTTGGGCAAGACAGGCAGATTTTGACAAAACACGCAACCACTATGACGTCAATATTAAGAAGCGTGGTGGAAGTCTAACATCAGTCGCACCAGCCTTATGGTATAGCTAAGGTTGATAATTTTGGTAAGAATACAAAAGCGGGTGAGGAGAAAGGAAGAAATACTTATGGCATCATTGTTTAAATAATATACATCTTCTTTTAGCAATCAAGAACGTTATCATTCCCGCTTTTATTTTTCAATATTAATATAATATTAGATGCTGATAGTCGATAGAGAACTGAATAAAATGCCTAAAATAACGTCGCCTTCTGTCTGGATTTTTGAAAATGGAGGCCCAGGAATTTGAAAAATATTCATCGGATGAGAAACAAATGGCTTGTCAGATTTGTCGATATAAATGTGTGTTAGTCCCCTGTCTAGAATTACACTCCACTCATTATCCTCATCCCATATCAAGAGCATGAATATTCATCTAAAAAATCAAATTAATGATGAATACATCAAGTCAGACTTTAACTCTGATCTCTCAAAGATGCTTATTGCGTATAGTCCATTATCTGGAAAAATACACGGGTAAACCCGTCTCTTCTCGAGGAACAATCATTGAATTAATGGAGGATGTTGGTAGTTATGTCATCTCCAAAATGAAAGAAAAAGTCGAAGGGAAGGGTATTTTTTTATCTAACAGTATGTATTCATATTTTTCATATGATTCTATTTTAGATAAAAATATCAAGAATTATGATAAACAGCTCATTAAATAGCAAAAACAAATTTAAGCGAATGGTCAACACAAACGGGAGTAGTAGCTTTGGATGGTTCTTAACTAGTTTGTCTGTCACCAGTTTGTTCACTTAAAGTCTTGGGTATGATTATTAGGTTTTCCAATGTTACATAGTCAATAAATATTACTTTTTTATCACTTAAGGATTAGCTATGATTCATAAGCTCTAAAAAATAGCTTTCAGAAAACTCATAAAAGTCAAAAACAACTGCTTAAATAGTCACAACAACGGGGGTAGTTGCATTGGGGTAGCATTATAATAAGCAATTGTGTGTATCCTTCATAATAATACAATGTTCTTATACAAGCGGTAGAGATATATCTATCCTGTGCACAATTGTATATAGCAACTTCCACATGAGGGAAAAGGGGTGATCTTTTTAATTAAACTCCAGGTCTGGCTTGTGTTTAGCAACTTAAAGTTATGACATATTTAACTGACTTCATGTCAGAACAAGAAAATATTATTTGGATCAATCTATTATTTCAATATTCTGTATTTATAATTTATTGTTATTATTAGTTATATGATTACAATTGTTTAATTTAGTATATTTAACTTAAATGTATGATGGTTTATTTTTTAGTATGTAGATTATATTTAATTTAAGCCTTCTTTTTTAAACTTGGAACTTCAAATATATTTCGAAATACTCTACTTTGTCGTTTCATTAGTTAAGATTCAAAGAATATGGTTCATAATAAATTACAATTTCATGTAGTGTGACGTTTTCAAATCTACTGTAACGGGTAAAAAACGTCTAAGTCATTTATACGTTGTATATCTTTATTGAACATTTCGCTAATAAATACTTTCGTTATACCCTCAAAAATCATAATAAAGCGGGCAGCTGATAATCACATCAGTATTTTAAACAATGATACCATAAGTATTCCCCCCACCTCTTCTCCTTACACACGTTTTTCTTTACAGGATTATCAACTTTGGGTATAGCCTTGTATTTCTATTAACCTTGATATTTACCTATATATATACTAAGGAGTAAGGAGTGTATACTGTACACGCACGATAGATGTGGTAACCTGCCTCAAGAGAGTAAAATAATAATATAAAAAAAGAAGACTTTAGTATTTGTGTGTATGTACAAACTTCATGTGAAAAAATATATGCTAATTTAAAAGAAATTACCAAAAAGGTTAAATGAAAATTGTGAACTAATTATAATTTTATCAAAAAAAAAAAAAATGAAAACACATTGCGTAAGGACATTAAAAGTATTTACATCAGAAGAAAGGTGAAAATAACGTACTGCGTCCATCGATGATTAATTTCTTGTATTCGTAGGAACACAGCTTAAAAAATATCATAAACAAGTTTAGAACTTGTAAAGTACCGCTACAAAGACATACGAGGGCATAATGCATGATTTTATGTTATTTTTTAACGGATCATTTTTATACGCCATAGAAAAATCTACCTATAAAATTATAATGAGTTCAATAGGGTCCTTCGGTGATTTACATAATGCTGTCGATACTCAAAAGAAATACCTTACTACATTCTGTCAAAAAAGTACCGAGAATTGTTGAATAAAACACAAATTTCACATCTAATCATTAAAATTTATTTTGTGACCTTCAAAGTAATCTCCATTAGGTGCAATACACTTAAGCCAACGTTTTTACAGCCTTGAAACATTTTTTATGCATGAACTTTATCTCCTTCCACGAATTTTGCTTTATGGATTCAATAGACTCAAACGGATTTCACGGAGTGGCAATTTAAGTTTTGGGAAACAAAAAAAAGTCACGGGAAGTTAAATCAGGTGAATATGGTGGTTGATCGATGGTATGTAATGTATGCTTAGCTTTGCATTCGCTCACAATCGTGGCCCTGTGCGATGGTGCGTTATCGTCCTGTAAAATTTTCAGTCAGAATGATACAAATTGACTCGTGAGAGATGTTAAGGCAATGTGATCACTCCTTTAAGCTGGTATGACGATTTTTCAATACAATTTCCTTCACTGAGTCGAGGTTCAGTTGAGTACTAGAGGACGAAGGTTGTCGAGAACGCGACATGCTTTCGGCGATCTTATAACCATAGCATATGAATAGTATAAGTATAAACTTAAGTTCAGAATCATTTGAATAAGATGAGAAGTGGAGAAACCAAAAATACTATATTACTTTATTAGAAATTGTCAATTCCTTATTTATAAGCCCCCCCTTCTTTGGTCCTAACATCACTTCTATCCCATGGTAATGCATAATCTGATAGCAATCCTTTTGGGGACCAAAAAGTTGCTACCTTAGATGCTTACAAAAATCCCTTTGAATTTAGTTGATCTTACACCAGATTTTCCATTTTTACTTTAATGAAATATTCAGCAATAAAATAAGAAGTGAATGGTTATGTAGACAATTGCACTCTTACTTTACCTAGAATACCTATTTCATACATGACCATTGCATTGTCCATTCATTTGCGTGTGGTGTGATGTAATACATTTCATAGAAATTAATCAATGTACACAGTAATTATGATTATACATACAAAATCACAAAATATACATATTAACTTACTTAAGCCACTCTCAAGGATAATAATTATACACACAATCAAGAATATGTTTTAATAATCTTTGAAAAAGTAGTCATAAAACAGCCTTTAAGAGAAAATGAGAAAAAAAAATCCGATTATTTGTTCAAAAATGAATGGAAACGTGAACGCTTCAATCTCCGTGCCTGAAGATAAATATTTTTGTAACAATTTACAAAGATAATTTCTATTGATATCAATAAAAATATATATATATATAGCCCATTTAGACTCGGTTTTAGGGGAATAGTGTAAAAGTTTGGATGTTAGAAAAATTTAAGGTTCAATTTTAATTCTTGTTTATTTTCTTATATATTTTTTAAATAAACTTATTTTGATCTTTTAGTTTTTTGAAGTTAACTTTTATAATATATTTTTTTACAGAAAATTCCTATTGTAAAATAAATTAAAGGGACCAACCGTCCTCTTTTATTCTAAACCTGTCCTCTATTTACATTCTGAAGATCTATTTAACCCATAAAAAAAAAAGATTTTATGGATTTATAAAGAGAATCCCTTTGGATAGGATGTAACAAGTGAACATGCCCTGGCAGTGAGAATAGTGTATAATATTATAAAATAATATTTCCTTTGTAAATGAAAGTTATTTGGCACTCCAATTTGAAAAACATTGAAACCCCTCAATTTATTGGACACCTATATCACGCCATTACTATCATTGTATATCGCAACCTTTCCTTCAAAATGGAACAAAAAAAAACCCAAAATCAATTGGTAGATAGTCAATTCCTCTTCCCAATCATAATTGATAAGAATTTTCCACAGCTTAACATAAGCTAATTTGAATTTAACCAATCAGCGTTCAAAACACTGATAAGGGGGAAAGAAAAGAAATCGTCAGCTGACAACAAAATACACTGTAATTTTTAATTCTTTATTTACTTCTTGTAAAACTTGATCTGCTGATCTGTAATTAGTTTTATCGTATCAAAAGAGGTTTTTGTATTTTTGAGGTTGTTTTATTTGAACTTTTTAAGTATTTTTATACTTTTTATGGGTTGAAGGTAACTCTGGAGCAAAAAAAAAACAGATTAAAAGAAGTTAATTTTTTCAAAAGATTATATGTAATTTTTATGAAAGTTAAAAAATTGTCTCTTGATAAGGATTTTGTTTGAAAAGAAATAATTTCTCTGTTTTTACGCCAAAGGAGTTCATTTGTAATTTAAAAAATGATAATTTATTTACAAAGAAATTACTTTTAGAAGGTCTAGTTCAGCTGCAAAATTTATTTGTTTCAACTTTGTGGAGAAAAAAAGAAACAAACTTTTGTAAAATAATATATAAAGAATCCATTTTTTAACCATTTATTTATTCTCTTTTTAAATACAATATCATTTATTATTACGTAATTTTAAAATTTCAGCCTTTAACCTCAATAAATTTCTTCTTCAAAAAATAAAAAAATATTTAAATCGGTATTGCAACTTAGAAACAGATACTCTTTTGTTAATGAAATATAAATTGATTATTTAGGCTTCAAATAAATTTCTTTCTCTTAACTACAAATTTAAAATAGATGTGTTATTCCCGTCCATATAAAACTCTCAAAATAAAGTAGTTTTTTAACCTTTAAATTGCAATTTAAAAAAAAAATGGGATGATCTTATATAAAAAATTAAAATTAGCATACAATTTTGAAGAGAATTGGTTTATTCTTCTGTATACTATTGATTATTTTTTTTTTCACACTCAAAAGATGGCTCAAAACTATATTTTGAGTAAAATACTCAAAAATTCATGAACTCCACATTTGAATAAAAAAACCTAAAAATAGATTCATAATCAGCATGTCATGGACATAAAGAGGGCCGTAGAACGTTGCTTAATCCCTTTTTTATCGAACATCAAATAAGTTAAAGCCATAAAATATTTAATTTTGTATTGCATCGTTGCCATAGTGTAAAATTTGATATTCATTATACATTTTTTGATGTTTAAATCAAACACTAATATTTCAAATTAAATTTTTGAAATATTCGTGCATTACTCTGAGAAAAAGTATCCGTCTCTGAACGTAGTAATTTATTTAGGATTGTGAATTCAATCTTCTATATGTTTGGAGAAGCTGTCACCATGATGCCCAAAATTTCATTAAAGTTTGTTGATACAACAAACTTTTTTGTAGGCAGAAAAAAACACCATCAGACAGCTCTATCATAAAAAAATCGCAGGCGCAAGCAAGAACCGATTTACACCCTGTATATATGAATATGATAGGTATATTTTAAGGAGGGCTTGAGTTCCTAAAAAGGGCTAACGACGTATAACTTATTACATCGTTTATTCATAAAAGACAATAAATTATATATTAGTCATGACGTATCATTTGAGACGACAGAATCGACAGCTGACCACGAAATATATAGGGTATTGTTTGTGTTAGCGAGGTAACGACGTGCTGTATATTCATAAAATGAAATCAACGATATCGTTAATACAACGTTGATATTGCAAATTACATAATTGTACGAACTGATTGTAATCCTGTCGAATAAATTATTTTCAATCTACCCATGCTTGGACTTGTGTTACATTGATTGAATCAGTGGGATATAAGCGCTGTTTACTTGGTTATTTGTTTACTAGGTTCAGGATATCTGTGCTATCTTGCAGTTATAACTAATTTTTTTTGTTATCGGCAAACTCATGTCCTGCTTGAAGTGTAAAACAACATGGTGCAATTATATGAAAAATACATATTACTTCAAAATACTTATTCATAGAAAAATAACATTTCCTTCTAAATGAGATAGGATCATATTTTTTGGGCTAAAATATGCCCATATTCAGACTCTACATACCCGGATATGTTCTTCCTTTGTATCATGACTTTGAAATAAATGATTAACCTGTTCTCAAATGAGAAGGAAGTAATTAGACTTTTAACTGAATATCCACAGGGCCTTCCTTTGCTTAAAAAGAAAAAAATATTGGAAAAGGCTAATGGTGACACTAGTAATTTATATATATATATACATTAGAAATGTGGTTCATGAACACAAAAGCAAGTTACAAAGATTTTTCTCAAAATTGAGTGTATATTACATTTGTACGCTTCGACGAATTATAACCATCAATTTATATTAACAATTTATTATTAATAACGCTTTGCATTTCAAGTAATGGTAATTGATTGCCAGAATAAAAAAAAATGATTTATTGATGGATTTTGTTCGAAAGACCATATCAAAAATTTATACACTTTACAAAAACTATAAAAATAAACAATTAAATTTCACAGTTATCCTGATATTTCCCGGGATTCCGGTCAAAGACAATTGCTCGATAAATGAAAACCCCTAATTATGAATTACTAAACATCTGAAAGGACAATAAGCACGCAACCTCTATATTATCACGATATACATATAATAAAATAAATTTATAATTATTCTTCCATTTAATTGAAAATAAAATTTAATCTTATCTTGAATGTTGAAAAATGATTAATCCTGATCGGGGAGATAAAAAACTATCCTTCAAAAATCTTCATTTGTGTAATTGAAGATAAAAATCGAACTGTGAATCGTCTACTGAAAGATTTCATTAATTGATGATGTTTTAACTAATAGCACACTTCAAAGCCAATTCGTAATTATAATAAAGTATAAGTGGATTTGATTTAAGGAAGCCCTAATTCGTGCACCAGATTTCATTGTATTCTTATTGAATATATCATCTAATCGTCTAATCATAGAAAATTAGTTTTCATGAAATAG
Organism: Lepeophtheirus salmonis; assembly: GCF_016086655.4. NCBI lineage: Eukaryota > Metazoa > Arthropoda > Copepoda > Siphonostomatoida > Caligidae > Lepeophtheirus > Lepeophtheirus salmonis. The sequence goes on from NC_052135.2 coordinate 48,082,144, forward strand.
CCTGGTTATGTTTTGTTAGTAGCATCCCTTGGATGAACACTCACTAATTTTTAGCCAGATTGGTCTATTTCTTTCTGTTTGGCATTCGTCAGAATCGAGGAAGTCGAGTTATTTAAAAAAATGGACGATAGTGAATTTCGTGTTTTGATTAAACATTACTTTATGAAAAGCAAAAGGCCTCAGGAGACTAAAAAGAAACTTGATAAACATTACGAGGACTCTTCACCTTCAATTAGAAAAATTTATAACTGATTTCAAAATTTTCAGAGTGGCCATACGGGCACAAGTGACGCTGAACGTTCTGGACCCCCTGTTGAGGTGGCTACTACAGAAATCATTGATAAAATTCATCATATGGTGATGGATGACAGAAAAGTGAATGTGCGTGAGATTGCTAGTGCTGTGGGAATCTCAAGTTGGAAACCTATTTCAATTAATTTTGCGACTACAACTACTTAGTTTTGTTGCCATAATTGCAGAGGTTGCACTTTTACTCAACATTATAGTGATTTTGGCTTGGAATGATGAAATCAATGTAAAATACTCGTCCAAACAAAGGCCAGGGATTGATAAGTGTTGATTCCTCGTCATTTAATATCCAGGATTTAAATTGAGAATTGCTCGGGATTGCCATTATGTCGATGATAATTGGGAGACCTTCTCATTCTCATCATTGCCAAGGATATCTTCCAATTCTGGATCCCGATTTGCTATCTCTATCTAGGGAATCTTGGTAAAAATCGGTTGGCTCACAATATATTTGGTACTCTGATTAATTAAACTAAACTGACTGTAAAGTGTACCACTATTAAATATTAAAAAAAAAAAAGGAATTGTGGCATGTGAAGCGACCATAAATTTTTTATAGGTTGGGATTATCAACAGCAGCCCAAGCTCTCATATTTTTTTTTTTTTTTTTTTGAAGAGTAGACGTTAGTGCTGAAAGTAAGCAAGGTATCACCCACAGATTTAGACGACTTATAGGTGGTTATGAAGTTTTTAGGGCCCTTTCTCGCCTGTTTTAAATCTCTAAAGATGAATGAGGCTACACCATATAATACTATAAACCTGTGAGCGCTGGCTCTAGTGTACCCCTTACAAATGGGGTTGAAGAACTAATGAATTACTATAATGACATAACATAAGTTCAAATGAACATTTTCAATTTTTTTTTATGGAAAAAAATATTCATTAGATTTCAACAGACAAATATAAACTTATATAAAAAAATCAGGCCTCTAAAATTAATAAATCACAATATCGTGACTATCACAGACCCCTTTATATGTATAAATTCGACTATTTAAATCTAATAAATGTGGGAGTTTCATAAAAATATGACAGATACCCCTTTGAACTTATGATAAATGTCATTTTAGTAATTTTTCCAATGCTTCTACCCCATTTGTAGCGGGCGTACTTGACCCTTCGCTGACACGTTTTTAGCATTAAACCTATGGTTACACTAAGCTGTTTTTTTATGACAGTACTCTAGTATTTCATGCCCTATGTTTAGAACTCTATGTATAATACTTTGTAGACTTCTAGAACCTGGGCTCTTAAAGGGGATTTAAAATCGCATCTAGGGATGCATTTAGCGTTCTTAGGTAGTGAATCATGAATATACTCTCATTCAATGAGGAGAACAATTAGCTCAGGAACCTATAAATATAGCATCTTTTGCCTCAGCATGCTTTTTTATTAAATAAATAAGATAAAATTTTATAACTATGGTCTATATCTGTGTGAAAATTAATTTCCCCGTAATTTTGAAATCAATAAAATCTCATCCCCCTCCCTTTTCGATATTTAAAAGCGCCCTTTAATTACAGATCTCGCGTTAGGTCCGCAATTGTACATTATACAAATTATTTTAATATTGAGACATGTATGTACAGTACTCCCAAATATTTCAAATAAATTCATGAATACTCTAGGTCTCTGAAAAATATATTTATCGAGAGTAGTCGGAGTACTTTGTGAAAAAATTAATAAGGAACTTGATTACAAAAGATGTTGAAAAAAAGGGATCGGAGAAAATTTATTCTAAATCAACAATGAACGATTTAAAAGTGCATTTTTTGTCGTTTATCGTTCATTTTTTTTTTTTCATTTGTTCATCGATTATCTTTCATGGACAATTTTTTTAATCGATGAACGTTTGTCAATAGGCCTGATTGTAATGATTTGTAATTTATGAGGTCAGATTGACTAAATATTAGTGTCTAAAATGTACTAAATTATTCAAAAAATGAAATTGAGGAAGTTAAATATTGTTTTTCTTCGAATTGCTGAAAATCGGTAGGAAAAAGAGTAACTGTCTAGGCAGTTGTAGTTAGGCGTCTTAGAGCAGACTAAATAAAAAATTATATTGAAGCATAATTTTAAATGAGTGTTATAGGTAATAATGTACAAAAATATTATATAATTTTCATACTACACGAATAATTTTAAATATCATAGTATTTAGCATTATGTAATGAGTTAAATGTACCATCAGATAGAGAAATAAATCAATTGATTAAAATTATCGTCAGGAAATGATAATCATCTCTCGTTCGTAGTTTTATATAATATGTCAGACTACAACTAGAACACAAAAGTAATTCATAAATCATTAATAAAATCGTCAGTAGTTATATCCAATTGTTGTGATGTGAATGTCCATTGGGCATTTTGTAGAGCGCAAGGAGAAGGCGATAGCGAGACTGAACAGGGAACTTTTGAATATATCAATTATTATTATTACCCTTCTTCAAGTTAGCTACCTGTTATCCATTTTTGAAGGTATCAGACATATGTACTATAAGAAGCATATATGTCGATGCATCTGTAAAATATCAAATGCGCTTTAAAAAATTTAATTGCGTGTAGGGGGTTATGTATATATATATATGAAGAATATCCAAAACCACAATTGAAAAGAATGGGCTAAGTACAAAATACTGATTTAGAGTCTTATTTTCTTTCTTTTTTTTTGTCTCCAAGTTATAATATATAATTAACGCAAAAGGTTTTTACATTTGAAATGTAAACAATTGTTTCTTCCTTTTGGATAATGTATTTACTCTTAGAGGGCCGAGTACAGCAAGAATATGGATTAGATTTTAATTTAAATGTTATTTATTTTAGAGTAGGAATAGAACTCGAAGATGAAATATTTTTTACATAGGAAAATAATTTTTTGAAACGTGTTGGATTCATTTACAATTCAGTTTCATTCCTCGTTATTTAATTAAATGAGCCATATAAATATACTAGGGTGGTCCCTGAAAATGAGGATTTTATTTTGAATTGTCTCACCCCTTCGATTGTGTTTACTTCATAATGAAATTTCGCTTTGAAAAATATGTTTTACTTTAGTTAATATTTAATGGTGGCCTTCACTTTTTAGTTTTTTCGCCGAAGTTGAAAAATTAGCCGCCAATTTTTTTTTTTAATTGTCCCATCACTAAAACAAAACATTAATTTTCCAAGTACACTATAAGAGCCAGCCTAATGTATAATCTTCTAAGTTATTAATATATGTATAATTATGTTAGATTAGAGTATGAAGAGACATATGATACATACAATTGACAGCAGGTGAATCAGATACCTACATAAGTATACTCATAACATATGTTTTGTATGAAGACAAAAATCTTGTAAAATAACAACTTATTCAGCAAGTATTGAGGAAGGAAAGATCCCGATAGAATAATTATTTAAGATATTTAGAAAAAGGTAAGCTATAAATAAAACGGAACACATTTTTAGACTTACAATAAAACTCTGTCCCTAAATATTAGGAATGTACGGTCCTAAATATGGGACTCTGCCCCGGCTATCGATCCTTGAAAAAGTCCAAAATTTGAAATCACCCTTTAAATGACATAATTTTAATTGATATTTAAATAAAACACCTCCGTTTACCAATTCAATTAGTTTAATAGAACTAATTGAATCTTTTATGCACGAGAATAACTTGCCATTTTTCTAAATTTAAGTGTAATTGAAATATTTATTATTGATTGCGATTAACATCACTGGCTAATAACTATAATGACGATATGTAGCCAATTCAATTTCTTTGGGACAGCTTTTGCATCAGAGTCGGATACGTCTTTAAGATTTTGGACGAAATTTTTAGAACCAATACATCCCTAGTTATATTTTCATATTTTTTGGATTGAATGTTTATAAAATATGAATTTAATTTCAAGTAGTACTTTAAACTGTGTTCAAATTGAATGTAATTATGAATATAATCAAAAGTTCCCCTTAAAAAGTCATTAAAAATATATTAATGAAGGTATGTCAAGCAATTTATTATAGTCTTATTACTAGAGTTGTATCAGATAGGACCTAACCAAGATTTTTTTTTCTATTGGTAATCTGAAAAGTTCTTTTTATATTTCAAAACTGTTATCATTATTCTTGAAGATAGATCATGAAAATGTAATGTAATCACTAGTACGAGTGATCAAGAAAGACTAAAAGTAACACTGAAAATTTGTTGGAGAGCCATAAATATGATCCCTTGTTAGACTTGAGGGTCGATTTTAAGTAAACCCTAACTTTCTCCTTGCTAGATACAGAGTGAGATTTGAGATTATACTTCCTTCCTCTAGTCTATTTATTAAAACTTCAGGGCATCTAATCTGCTCACAATTAAATCCCATATATCAGTCTCAAAAATACAAAATTTGGTATTTTATAGTAATTGCGCGATCAGTGTCGGTTTTAAAGGCGGTACTGTGAGCTTAGTGTTGTACTTAAATGTAAGAAATTATTTTCTTTAAATTAAAAAAAAAGAGCGCGCACACGTCAATATTTTCCTATAAATTATTGTACCAAAATTGATAACGGCATTTCGATACCTCTTTATACTGCTTTGACTAAAAAATAAAGCAAAAAGGTTATTACTGATTTGTTTTAATGAAAAAACCAACTTTTTCATTTCACTCAATTTTTAAAAAATTATATAAAAAACTAACATTTTTATTGCACACAAAATTTAAAAAAAGTATATTTCTGTAAGGGTCTAAATAAATAGAATTTAAACAATTAATAAATAGTAGTTACTTTCCCACTCTTTTTTTTTTTTTTATGGTTAGGGATGATATTTTCGTAGAAAAAAAAAACAATATACAGATAAAAAAGGAAAAACGGTTTGTGTGCACTTTTTTTTTGTTTATTCTTGAATAGAGAGTCCTTGTGTTAATATCTCTCTCTGTAAGAATAATTGCCTCTTATCTTTATTGTATTTTCTAAAAAAATTATACATATTTATATGAATTTAAGTATTACTATAATATTTTCCGTGCACTAAAACCATTTTAAATGTATTAATTTTCCCCAAAATCATTTAACAGGCATCCATTGTTAACAAGTGTCTTAATTCAGTATTACAGTATTATATCTCGCATTCACCTTGTCTACGTGCTCAACAAAAATCCCATGCCATGATATGGGACTCCATTTGCTTAAGTTTTTTTTCAATATTTTTGGCTATATTTTTGGCAATATTTTTATGACGTAATTGTGCTCTGAGTACCAGTTACAATACAAATTAAGTATGGAACAGTTCTTAAATTTGTTAATATCCGGGTACTACTATAGTATCGGTACAACATTAATCCTTTATGATGTCATGAATTAGTTTTATTATCTGGTTCTATGTAGTTTTGCCGTGAAAATTTTCGCTTCTGGTAATTTTGCCGTGAAAATTTTCGCCTCTGGTAATTTTTCCTTTTGAAGATATCTCCAATGGCAATGGCAATTTCAACACTGGATGGGGATCCACAAAACTCTTCATATTTACTGTGAATAAATATTAAATAATATAATTTCTAAAATCATATTTATTTCTCCAAACTTTCTATCATTTGGCCTATTATTTTGACATATTTGATAATAATTAATGTATTGTAACAGAGCTTCCATTTTAGAAGTGCATAATCCTATCGAATGGATTCTAAATTTGGAGATTCAGAAAATTCTTTGTATAAATCGGCACCGTCTTCTGAAGGATCAGAGGGTTCTTGGTGCCTTGATGAAAAAGAACACTTTCAGAGGCCTCCATTTGTATGTGGATCCGAATGTTCCTCTTCAAATAGCCATGATGAGAATGACTTTTTAGACAACCAAAGCGTTACTATGAGATCTTCAATCAATTATCTAGCATGCAAGCTCAATATAACAAAAGCTCTGCCATTTAGGGATATATTAAGCTTTGAATCTGCAAACCACTTACCAGGTAAAACAAGAAAAAATATTAACCCATTATCACCTATCTTAATCACAAGGCAATACTAATTACACTTTTTAAATCAATGTTCGAATAAACTATTCTCCTTAATTTAAAAGTATGAGATACACTATATTCATAAAAGATATCTGTGATCCATTTCAACAGTTGATAATAAAATACTCTATAATTAATATCGATTTTTTTCTTATACAACTTTTTTTTTAAATAGAAGATGACTTATTCTAGACTTCAGGTAAAACTATTGACCAAATTAACTGAAATCAAATTGGAATGTCGTCTATTGTGGTACTTTAATAAATAATTCTTTTGTTCGATTATATGTAGTTTTACACTGAGAAATTAAAGATAATAGAAAATATGTTTAAAATGTATTCAGTTCTGCCTAGTGTGATCATATGAACATAGACCTTTTTTTCGCCAAAAAAATCTCCATTTTCGGGTAAAAATATCTCTTATTTAAATCCATATAGATAAATTAAAAAGCTTTATTACAAACATTTAAACAAAAAAACTCTCAGTATTAATGGGTTAACGATTTATAAACGTCTTTCCTTTATAGAGTGCCCATTTAGTGCACAGATCATTGGCTACGAAATCATCCCCGGCGACCCAAAATTCACAGTAAGTGATTTAACTATACACATAGATATATTTTCAATAAATAGGGACATTATTTGTTCAGGCATATAAAATAAGAGTCCGTCAAAATGAGAAATGGAGCACATCCGAGCTTCTGAGTTGGATGGTATTTCGTAGATATAATGACTTTCTAAAATTGTACAAGCAAATTAAAAGAGAAGTCGTTATCAAAGGAGTGAAACTGCCTGGAAAATCTTGGTTTGGTGATAATTTTCATCCTCATTTCATTGGTCAAAGGATTATAGGTCTTCAATTGGTAATGAATCAACTCTTGGTGTATCATGATAATCAAAATATTCGAAATTTTTTCTGCATTGACGATCCTCCAACTCCAACAACATTTAAGCATCCAGAGTCCTACCATGTAAATTCATATTGAACACACATATTTAATTTCCATGTTGACCTAACCTCATACATAATATGTAGCTCATATTTACTTCACACCAAGAAACAGTGAGGGAACTGAGAGAGCAACTTCGACAAAAAGATCAGTTAATTCAATTGACAGAAAATTTAAAGGACATTTTGCAGCAAAAGGATTCTGAAGTAGAATATCTACGCTCCGAAATGGAAACATTAAGGAAGCAAAAGGATACTTTAATGAAGGCATTCAGGTAAGCATTTATGTCTATGTACTATACATACAAGCTATAAACCAAGTGGTGAAACGTCCATAATAGCTTAATTAGTTTTCTTATCTATGTGAAATATCACCCCCCCCACACACACTTGAAAAAAATGTCGTCATTTATTATAACACAGATAATGTTACTTTATCATTTTTGCATTGGTCTATGTATTATTTTCTTTCCTTCACGGAATTTACCATGTAAATTCAATAAAAAGGGTGAATTCATAGAGGTAGCGTAGGTAGTGTACTCAACACCTCTAGCCTACAAAAAATTGTCTTTTGGACCAAGGGTTCTCAAACAGAGTGTGACGGCACACCAGTATTCCGCAAAGGATTATATAGTGTACTGCAGTGGTACTATATTATTTTTTTATTATTATTTAGCAAAGTGAACAGGTAAAACCTAAAGTAGTGTGGATGCCAGTTGCTTCAAAATTAAAACCTATTGAAGTAAGCTTATACACATTAAGACACATGTAATTGGATAAAACCATGGATGAAGAAAACATGATAATGGAAGAGGGACTTTTTGTAGTTGTAAAATGAGAAGGTCTTTTTTTATTTTCCAAATCTGTTTATGCTTGAAGAGAAAATATATAAGTAGAAAGTAATCCCTAGTGCATGAAAGTTGGTGTGCCGTGTATAGCAGATGCATAGTGTTCATTTGTTGTATAAGCTTGTAAGGTTGTATACTCATTTATTTGAGAAGGTGTTCCTGGCAAATGTTTTTACAATCACAAGTATGCCTTCAGTTGCAAAAAGTTGAGAACCCTTGATGTAGATCACTATTTTTGATACATATTCATCCCGTAGCCGCAGCTTGGTTTATGGCTTTGCAATAAATATAAGAGATCGTAATTTAATACTTTTTCTCTCGATGATGTCAATAGTAGTAGTATAGAAGATTTGACAGCATCTGGAGGTGGTAACAACAATTGTTTAAACATATATCCTCGAAAGCCATCAGTTATACAGGGAAGTTATACGGATGAAAATTTCTCAATTGAATCCATGGATTGAAGAAATAGCACTTAAATTTAAACTACATACATAATAGAGTATTTTTAAAGTACGTCACAAATAAACAGGTAGTCTCACCAAACTGAATAAACTCTAACTTTAAAAGCTAGATCCGCGAAGGGAAGTTACTTAAAATGTATAGTCTCATCTATCCATGTTATTTTCTCTTCTACCCATTTTTGTGCAAAAAGTTTTAATATTTTCAAAAATGTATTTACTTAACACAATTCTTTATTTTTTGATAATTTCTCAAACCCCAATTTGAAAATAAAAATGATATACAATTAATAATATTTTATATATTTACTTAGGCTTATATGTATTAAAAATAAGGGTCTGACTTTGGGTTGGTTATCTTTTATTTTCAAATGTGATACATGTTTTTTTCTTTAGAATTTGAAGAAATAAGAAATTATTATTTAAAATTGATTTTTTTAAACTTTTCTAAAATAATCAACAATTCGAAGTTATTTCTTATAAAAAGTATTTCTAAAAGAACGAAAAAGGTCCCCATATTTAAGACTTACCATTAGGTAAAGCCAACTCTATCTATGAATTGAAATTAATGAGTGTTGTTCATCATTTATTCATTTCATGACGTATATACTTCATTATGATGAATAAGTACGTAATACTTACTCGTAATTTCTATTTTCTTGTAATATATAAATTTCGTTCTTTACTTTCTTTCCATTAAGCAATACTAAATATTTGTATTTTATCATAACTTCATTGAGTAAATATTTAAGAAAGTATTTGACTCATTCAAGATGACGTCAATATAATGTATTTTACATATAAAGAGCTTAATTGTATAATAATGAAGGTTCTTCGTTGAAGTTGTAAAAAACATGACCTACCGATGCGTCAATAAAAAACACTGAAAACTAATGAAGTAAACCTGACAATTCGAAAAAAAGTGATTAGCCTAGCCTATCATGATGTTTATTAGACATATAAATATTTTTTTGGAATTTTACATTTTGGATGCTATTTTAAAAATCTTATCGGTCAATAAGGGACTGTATAGGATATATTTAGACACTTAAAAAAATGATCTTCGAGCTTATCAGACCTTAAAGTACGGGGAAAATGCGGGAACCTATCAAAATACAAAATAGCATATATTATAATATGTCTAAAGTATTTGATAAGTTATATTTTGGATTCCTCGATTTGAGTAATTTGGTTATTTTGTGGCTCAAAAAATTAAGGTATACAATTGCAAATATATAACCCATGGATCTTGAAATATTTAAAAAAATGTGAATGAGTTTCCAGTGTTTCAAACGTATTCATCCAAAAAAAGCTAATGTAATGTAGTTTTTCTTTTTTAATTACAAATTTAATTTTAGTGATTTTATATGATTAAAATTATTCATTTTTTTATTTAAATAAAAAAAACAGCCATAACAATGAGTCAGTTACTTTGAATAAATAAAAAACTCAAAAATATTAATATAAATAAAACACAAACTTTTCTTCTATGAAATAGACAAGGAATCTAATTTTTTTTTAAATCAGGCAATTTTGACCACGCCTTAATATAATGGGTATAAAAATACCTACTAAGGCTAGTCCATTTTCTCCAAGTGATGCCTCTTTATTGTGACGTCACGCGAAAATGCTCTATATAAAATAATATATGTACTCTAGGGAGTAACACACATAATTCTAGTTAAATATTAATTGTACTTAAGGATTGATAAAAAAAAACAATGTTTGAGTTTGTTTGATGGCCATTTTTATTTAAAAACTATGCCTACATAATACCTGTGCACAGGGCCGTACGTCAGTATTGCGCTTTGTCCGCTTCAGCGGACCAAAAAAAAACAACCTTACTCAACCGTCCACCAATCATATAGGTATGTAAATATAGATGAATTAAGTCATAATTAATTATTAAAATCTATTATATATATGTAACTTATGACCAACTCATAATAGTACTGAGTCATTATGATAAAATTACATATTTGTAGCACGTCCACTCAAAAGGAAACTAGATAATTTTTCCCAAAATTGAACATGGAATACATTTTCCAACAAATTATAGTTCATTTAAATGAAAAAATTATTCTGATTAATCCTTTGGAGGCACCACAAATTGTACTTAAAGTAGCCAAAATTCACCGGCACATTTATAGAATTAGTAAATTAATAAATTATATCTCTAAGACAATATTGGGTCCAAATTAAGTCAGATAGATAAAATGGAGGTTTTAAACTACAGTTAACACTCTCGGGTATCTCAATTCATCGCAGAAATTTGAATTCAAATCCTGTAATTTACCGTAATATCTCTTTCAAATATTGCCTGTCATTTTATAAATATAAATGATTGAATCTTTGAATATAAAACACGTTTTCCGCTTCCCGTGATACATTTCTGATAATTAATAAATTACTGCAATTATTTCAAGAGTACTTTACAGCCAAAAATAAAAAACAAAGACGCACACAACATTTTTCGTATGGATTTAAAGTACTTCACATTGAGTGGATATTTGAGTTAGATATTACGTTTAACGTTACCGGTTGCAAATGTGAAGTACTTTACAGCCAAAAAAAAAAAAAAAAAAAAAAAAGACGCACACAACATTTTTCGTATGGAGTACTCTTGAAATATTTAAGAGCGTGAGAATTTGTTTCATTGAATACAAGATAAATTAAATTATTACTGCTTAAAAGGGACATAAATAATAGTTATGTACTTTTTAGAGTGGATTGTTCCAGTAATTTATTAATTATCAGAAATGTATCACGGGAAGCGGAAGACGCATTTTAACAGAGAGTTGGTGATTTGTTCTATCTGTCAGAAGGAAATACAGAAGGACAACTTTAATGATCACAAAGTCAAACTCCATAAGAATGACACCAGCTGCAAGTATCAAGTGAAAATTGATCACAATAAGCAGAAAACATTGAACTTTGCTGTTAAGAAAACTTCCTCTGCTACATCCCCATCCTCAGTCACTGCCTCCTCCTGTCCCAATGACCCTGCTCCAGTTGAGGTCTTACTGCCTGAACCAAGATCTGAAAAGTCCGTTTCTGCTGAAGAGAAAGTTACTGCAGACACAGAAAATAATGGCGACTCATCAAATTACCCCAGCGGACGGATTTCTCATGGAATAAGACTTCCTAATCTCGATATCGGACCAATCTTCTCTCCTGAGCAGCACTCTGTAGTCAACATCAACAATATACCCTCTGCAGAGGACTCTGAGACTAGCGACAATGTCCAGGGAAGTGAGAAGAGCAAGACTGAAGAGATGGAGTTTGTGGACGGAGGCCCAGAGTACCCTGTCGTCTTCACGAGCCAGCTGGGGGACCTGATACTTACCGGGCGGGAGCCAAAGCGGAAGGACATCCAGACCAGAACCAGAGTGGAGACTGAGCGGGAAACTGTGCCTAAAGTCGAGATAGATCATCCTCTACAGCCCAAGTTACAAACATACAGTCGTCAGATAGATGACAAATACTCCAGAGACTTTCAATATGATTGGTTCCATAAGTTCCCGTGGCTAGAATATGACGAGGTTGAAAAGTCAGCCATGTGTTTCGCCTGTTCCAAATTTTCCATTTCCAACCTTGGGAAATTTGAGTTCAAAACATGGAAAAACAGTTCATCGTTGAAAGTTCATTCTAACAACAAAAAACACAAACTGTCGATGGAAAAGTGGATCAATTTCCTCACATCAAAGAGAAAGAATACCTCGGTTCTCGGCCATGTTCAGTCTCAACATGCTGAGGAAGTTGTGAGTTGGCGAGCTTATTTGAGGTATCTTTTCCAAACTGTTGGGTTCCTCACAAAGCAAAGATTAGCTTTTAGGGGCGATTCCGAAACAAGAGAAAAGTTGACGGAATCTAATGAAAACAATCGAGGAAATTTCTTGGAGCTTTTGTCCCTGCGTTCACATGACAATCATATTCTCAAAGATAAACTGGAGGCCGAAGTCAAAAAATTTGGTTCAGCTGGGACAGGTTTTGCCAAATGGACTTCACCTGACATCCAAAATGAGCTGATAGAGATTATAGCATCCAAAGTGATGGAAAATATAATTGAAGATGCCAAGACTTGTGCCGGCGATGATGACTACTGGTTCTCTGTGATTGTTGATGAGACATCAGATATGTCAAACACGGAGTAGTTCAGTCTGTCACTGGGATATCTGACGAGTGAAGGCATCAAGAAAGAGAGCTTCCTCAAGTTTTTAAAAGTTACCCAGACTGACGGCAAATATTTATTTGAGAAGCTTCACGAGGCTGTCAAGGATCTCGGCCTTAACCCCGCCCGCACTGTTTCCCTGGCCGCAGACTGTGCCTCCAACATATCCGGCATCAAGAAGGGTCTTGCCGCCAGGTGGAAGGAAGCAGCCCCACTGTGTGTCTATATCCACTGCTACGCCCATGTCCTCAATCTTGTAGTCAAGGATCTTCTCTCAGATATAACCCTGTTGAGAAATACAATGGGGACAGTACAAATTTTATACAACTTCATTGAAGGGTCACCAAAGAGGTCAGCAATCTACAAGTCGGTGAAGATAACAAGTAAAGATGAGGAGCATGCCAAGGTGATGACCCTGAAGAACCAGTCTGCTACCCGCTGGAGTCTCCGCTACGATGCTGTACACGCTGTATCTCTAGGGATGGTCAGAATCATGAAGACCCTCATAATAATGAGAAAAAATAAAGATATATTGTCGAGTTAAACAGCAACTTCTCTGCTCAACAGCATCTTTAGTCACGAATTTGTTTTCGGCATTGAACTGTTGAAGACACTCCTCAGACACACATCTAGCTTGTCAGATGAACTTCAAGGCAGAAAGGTTGACCTAACAAAGGCCCGGAAACACGTCAACCTAGTGATTAGGACTCTTGAAGATCTTAAGAATGAGAAAATCTTTAAATCAATCTAGAAACTTGCTGAGTTGAAGTCGTCTGAGATGAAATTAGTATTTGACCAGGAGGACTCAATTGATTTGAAATTCAAGGAGGCGAAGATTCCAAGGATAATAAAGTGAAAAGGAACAACTGAATCCGACTTCCGTGAAACACATTTCGATGTTGCAATCAATAAGATTGTATTAGAGCTTGAGAGCAGATTTGCCGCCGACGATACAAACATCACAATGGATCTCATTGCAATCGTCAATGACAGTGAAGTGGAGACCTGTGTCATTGAGCGTGTCGCCAAGCACTACAAACTTGAACTCGAGCATGCATTTATATGTTTAAAATTTATGTTTCTCTAGGCAGATATTGACACAGAAGACATGGTTTCGTCACAAATTGCTGCGGAGTTAATAAGCTCAGGAGTGTTCCGCCTGATGCCGGAGCTATACAAGGTGATCGTTATCCTGGCCTCAATGCCCATCAGCAGCTGTGATGCGGGGCGGTCATTCTCCTGTCTCAGAAGGCTCAAGAACCACATGAGGACCACCATGGACCAGGAGAGGCTCTCCTCCCTCACCCTCTTGAACATGGACAGGGTGATGGTGGACAAGGTGCTCCATGAAGACATGGACAGTTTGATTGACACCTTTGCGTCAAGGAAAGAGAGGAAAAACTTCTTCTTCTAATCATGATAAAGAACACATGCATTTTTTCTTCATTTTTTCAAACACATCACCACGTATACATGCGAGTTAAGAACATCAAGACTTGTGAACATAATTTATTTTCTGTCGATGTAACCGTTTCATGGTATATTATAATCTCGTTCATTATCTTCATCCGTTATTATTTTAAAAATATTTAAGGAGGTTTAAATTGTTTGACTTAATTGTATAGTTCAAAAATTTTCTCTCATTCTTGCACCGTGCATTTTATACTCCATTATACTCCTTCTTTTATGAATAGGTCGGTATTGACTTTCCGTCTAGAGTTTTTCCTTTTCATTTTATTTTTCCCGATGTTTGCCTGAAGAAAATAATGGTCAGACAGTAACGATATTCTTGCAAGATTTAATCTATGCTGTAGCATTTGCCCTGTTTAAATATCCCACGTTCACCACTGAAAATCAACCGTTCACCCTTGTAAAGTGGACCGAAAAATCTTCCTGATATACGGCACTGCCTCTGCATGATTAATAGTATGAATAAAATGGTAAACACTAAATGATATGTATCTTCATTCTTCATAGCCTAAACTCTTGCCAGATGAACATTTAGCCTTTTTTTCTCTTTAAAAACTATGTAATAGCAGGGGCGTCCGCAGGATTATATTTTTGCGGGAGGGCTTAGTTTTTGGAATTTTTTTGATAAGAAAATCCAAATATTTAAATTAAAAAAACAATAGTTATTCTCATAAAATGATTTTTTTTTTAATCTTCAGCTGTTCACAAAAAATTAAATTTCGAATTAAAAAAATTTAAATATTAAATTTTTTGAGAAAAAATTCTTAGTTATTAACAGGAACGGGCGCTTTTGAATAGACTTATTCTATCAATAATTTTTTTGAATGTACCGGCTTTATAAAAAGTAATGAGACCTCTAAAAATACAATTTTGAATAGGTGTTGTTGATTAAATCTTAAATGTATGATTATTTTGGAATAGCTTAGATTATAAGCCTTTGATTGATGTACATGCTGTAAACAAAAATTATGTATACGTCGCGATGGAGTCAAGAAGAGTTATCATATGCAGTTTAATCCGCACCGGGAGGCCCTCCTTGGACATCATGAAGGCCTTAAACGTCAGCAAGGCCACAGTCTGTTTAGTCAGAAATCGTTTGGGTGATGAGGGTAGCATTAAGGACAAATCTATGAGTGGATGACTCACCAATGTGAAACCTGAAAATATCACGAAGGCCTTTAAGGTCAACCTAACGATGAAGATGTCAGAGTGCACCAAGAAGGAGAAGTTGCATTGGTCTACTGTAGGCAAGGACATCCAAAAGGTTGAAGGAAGGTCACTTAGAAGAATTGAGAGGCTACTCCTGTCCCAACGTCAAAAAGAAACTCCGTCTTCAGTGATGTCAACAACTCTTGAATGAATTGAATCACGGTACATACTATTGTAATGTACAAGAATGGATGTTTAGCAACATGAACTTGGGGTCCAAGAACTTTTTGCCTCCTTAGAGCCCAGATCTGAATCCACTGGATTACTCCATTTGGTGGCAAATTGAGAAGAAGGCCTGCAAAGTCTGCCACCTGGATATTGATGCCCTGAAGACCTCCGTTAACCAGCAGTGGAAGATCATGAAAAAGGACTACGTTACCAATATTTACCAGGGGTTACGGAGGCAGTTAAAGGTTGTTATTGAGGCTGATGTTAGCCAGATTTATTACTAATGTATATTATTATAGTAAAATATTATTAAATAAAATTATATATGTACAACATCATCCTGATCAATTTATTCAAAAAAAAAATTAAATTCTTTGGAAAAAAATTTAAAAAAAGTCAAAAGTCAGTTGCTATACACAAAAAATTTCAAATATTCATTTTTTTAGAAAAAAAATTAAAAAATCAATAGAAATTCGCATAAAATGAAATTGTTTGATCTTTTTTTTTTTAATTTTCACCTGTTAATAAAAAAAATAAATTTCAAATATTAGATTTTTTATAAAAAAAATTCAAAAATTCATAATTAACAGAAAATTAAATTTTTGGGAAAAAAGTTTACATAATTAAATTTCAAATATTAAATTTTCTAGTATAAAGCAAACATTCCCATAGCCGCTCCAGGGCACCCCCTGCAGACGCCCCTAAATAGAATTATTTTATACATCATCTTTTTGAATATATGTACGTTTGAATGAATGAATGACCAAGAACTCTATTCAAATAAAAAAAGTGAGATCAATTATAATCCTAAGATACACAAATAAGGATAATAGGTAAACAGTAGTGATGAGACTCGGTCTAACAATTAATTTGTCCATTACATTTTTTCTAGAAGGATTTGTACTAATATTTTACTCCAGAGATCAATTCATACCGTGGACCGAAATTAAAATTGAAGACGGAAATTTCCTTTGCTAAAGAGATGGAAGAATTTTGTGAAGACTGTGAAGATTGTGCAACAAGAAAAAAAATATAACAGTGTACCGAAATTTTAAAAAGATCATCTGTTTTAAAAAAGAAAAGCTATTTGTTTATAAAAAATGTTTATTTTTTCCTCCCCTCAATTTTTTTATTTAAATACCGTGGGACTGACTCAATGCCTATAATTTTTTTTTTTAGACCAAATTTTGTAAAAAGACGGTTTGAGACCGAATTTTTATTTCAGTTTAGTCTTTAGGGATTTTTTATAAATGAATATTTCGGTACAGACAGAAATTAAGACCGAGGACCAAAATTAAAATCGAAATTTTCTTATACAAAAAGAAATCTTTCATTTTTTTGTAGACGGAATTAGTTAAAATTATAAGGGTATGAGACCGGTCTAGGATTAAAACCCAACATTAGTAAAGAGTGATGACAAAAAAAAGAGTAAGTTTTCACACAAAATATGTATCCATTATTTCACTTTAAGTCATAACAAAGAATAGAATATTTATAGTAGTATAATAATGATTATTATAAATGGATTCAACACTGTTTGAATATATGTAGATGTAATGATGTAAGCTATAATTAATATAAATTGTATGTATGTTTGTATATATTTATAATTAGGTATTTTTATTTTTTTGTCTTTCAATTTATATTGTATAAATTGATGTATTGGCATGTTGTATGTTTTCGAACCAATTCAAGGGCACACATAACACAATACACGTTGAAATAGATAAGAAATAAGAGAAGAAATAACGTTTATGTCAAAATTTTAAAAAATATAAGAGCTAGAGTTAAATTTACAAACAAAATTAATAAGATCAACTGTTGACGAGAAACCCAATCCTACAAGAAAGAAAGAAAAGGAAACAATAAATTATTATTATAGACAAGGGAAAATGGAATACATTTGTTATATATGTAATCTGTGCGAAAGCAAAGCATAATTTCATATCATAGCTTCATAATAAAGGTGAATTTGTATTTGTAAAAAGTTTGCATGTTACTTCGCTTGGCACTTACTTTAAATGTTGGACTGACGAAATACAAAAGAGGATTACTTTTGTACTTTTCTATTTCCTCTAGTTGTTTCCGTAAAACATCTCTTCTTGTAGATGATAATAGACTTATTTCTTCTCGTGTCATTTCTGTAGAGCCTTGAGATTTTGTGACACCGACGAGACTTTGAACATCAGGAAGGCTTTTCTTCCGCTGGAGACTAGCAGCTCCACTTTCAGGCTGTAATTTTATAAGAATTTATATAATAATGGATTTAACAGCCAGGTGAATGACTTACCCCTCTTGAAGGTTCAGGTTGAATTGGTTCTTTGAAATAAAGAGACTCTGTTCGCTTAGGAATATTTCCCATATGACTAATTTCTTGACTGTTGACAGCTCCTGAAAGTCGATTTCGAAGGCCATCGACAAAATTAGTACTATCATCTATAGACATGGAGGGGACGGGAGGAAGGGCTCTGGTGCGTGAAGAAGCTCTACTACTACTGGCAGTTGCTTTATTTTCACTTAATGAGGAGGGTAGATTCATATGTTCAACACTGGGTTGACGACTTGGAGTTCGGTTGTAATGATCCAAGCGGTCGTCCATTATCCTTGAGAAGTTTCGAGAATTATGACCACCCGGCTGTTGTCGCTGTTGTTGTTGATGATGTTGCTGTGGTTGTTGATGATGTTGCTGTTGAAGCAGTGGTTGCTGCATTGAAGTTTTAGTTTTTCTTAGAGCATCAGCAAGCCTTGATGCTGGAGAGGCCTGAGACATTGGTGAAGGGGGCGGAAGAGGAGGAGAAGAAGATGAAGAGAATATTTGATTTTCTGCTCCTCCAACTGAGCGATCAATTTTGATATCACAATTGGTTGATGGGAAATTGAAGGAACGATTGGATGTCGAAGTATGGATTCCAGAATGTAGTTCGGGTTTTACCTCCTTTACAACAGTTTCAATAGGAGGCTCCTGATACTCTGACACGTTCGGCAGTTGTATTTGCTGATGAATGCTTTGGACTGGAGATTTGTTGAACTCAGGGACCAAGGAATTTTTGATATCTGATAACTGGGATGTTGTTAGCTTTGGTGTTTGTTGTTGCTGGTGTTGTGACTGTTGCTGTTGTTGAGGAAAAGTTGGGAAATTAGAAAAGGACGGGGACTTGTCACGACCTTTTATATGATTAGGAACATTGGGCTCTAAAAATTTGGACTGTGGAGCTCCATTGAGAGAAACGTTGAGTGAAGTATTTTCAACTGGAAAGGTTGGAGTAGCTGGAGGTTTTGTAGCTCCTCCAGTCGGCGGGAATTGGGGCTGTGGCGGGACGTTTTGAAATGAAGGGCTTCTAGATGCTCTCACTGAAAATGTAAAAGAAAATATTATAATTGTAGCTCATCAACGCAAAAGCAAGCTATAATGATTTTTTTCAAAGTTGAACGTGATAACGTTCCTATTCTTTCAATAGTTATCGTCCATTTATATCAACAAGCTATTCTCATGTATCACTTTTGAGGTGCCCCATTTTGCAAATTAAAGTAACAAATCGATGAAAGAATTAGAAATTCATAAATTTTATTCGAAAGCTATATTGAGGACAAATTATGTCTTCCATATCAAATGAAGGACCTAAACTATAGTTAACAGTCAGTTTGGGTATCTCAACTCATCCCAAACATTAGAATACAAAGCCTATAATTGACCGAAATATGTATATGAAAAAAAAAAAAATGAACATTTCGTACTTTTTCATATCTTTTATAGGGACTTATTAATCATAAAAATATCCTAATAATAATTAAAATAAAACAAATTATTCATTGTCATGTTGAAGGCCCAATTGCAAACGCAAATTAGTAATTACGGATTCAAAATAAAGTATCGACTCTTATTGTCAAGATCATTATAATGTTAAAAATATATACAATGGAGCATTGGAATTTTGTATATGAATATTTATCATTAAACTATCGTTGTTCTCACATATCATCAGTAAATTTTAAAATTATGTGTCCGGATTAGTTTATAATATACCGAGTATTTTTTTTATTTATAATTAGAGTCTCTAAAACCGCTCCTTCTTAAATTATTTAGGGAGAGGTTGCTTGTCAGGTTGATCCCACAACATGGGTGTGATAAAATTACATTAACCTTTTAAATTAGACAAGGTCGTAATCACCGGGGCTGCTCGTCCTTCAATAATTTGTCCAGTAGTCATATTTCGACCCTATTATTGGTGAGTCATCTAGTCACTTCAATAAAACTTTGCTGCACTAGTGAATAACATGATAATGTACGTTAGTGAACATGCATATCATAGAATACAAGAATATACTTAGGTGCTTTATACTAAAGTATTGTACAGATTACAAATAAAATCGGTCGAGGAAACAAAGTTACATTCATAAAAATTTGAAAATGAAAGCCAATCAATTTTACAAAAAAATGTTTAGAATTTTGATAGGTGTGTATCCTCAAGGAAGAATTGCTTTCTTCTGGCTATATGCAATTAGTAGTATGAGTACATATAATAGAAAATATTACTTAGTATTTACTTCGTTCTGTTTAACAAACAGTGTGCGAGGTGGGGATAACTATTTTACATAGTACATACTTTCGAATAAATGAAATAAAAACGTGAACTTCAGAATTATTAAAAATGAATTATTTATTTATCCATTGAAAAATTAGGGAGGGCTGGCAACGAATCAATTATTAGCAAATGACTCAATAAGCTTGTACCCCTGAGTTAAGATGGTAGGCTACTGATTACTTTTACCTCAATAAATATACAAATATCCTTTGTAACCAAAAACACTTTATATTTCTACTATCCTTAAGCATTGATAACTTAATAAATTTACAAGAATGTTTTTGCAAGGAAGAAATCTTAAATAACTTTTAAATTGTTTTTTTTTTAAGGTGTTGTTCTTTTAATATGAAGTTGTACTTGCATGTACTTTACGACCCCCAATGAATGATTTTTGTCATTGTGATCAAAAATGGGGAAATAAATAGAATTTCAAAGAAAGAGTTTTTTGATTTTTTTACTTACTAGGCGTTATCTCCGATTCAGAAAACTACACTATTTTTTTAATCTGGAAACATGTACCAACAAAGTATATTTTATGTTTGTTTGTTTTTTCCTTTTATTTAGATCTTTTAGAGCATAAACTAACACTAAATCATGTAGATGTTGTAAAAAATTATTTTTCAAAAAAATCCGCTTTTAGGCCAGAAAACAAGATATTTTGGGTTATAACGGTCATTTTCTTGTTTTTCGAGGTAAAAACCATCTCATTCCAAGGGCAAAATTGAAATTTTGTATGTAAACTAGTGTAGTCATTAATAATCATAGAATCGGCTTTTTTAAAACATGCGTCCTTTAGTGATATTTATATACCTAATATATAAGCGCCGTTAGGGAGGACAGGTAACATTTACCCCCACTTTACAAATTTTATGTAGTAAAAGAATGAATTGTCCCCTTTAATTTAAAAATCCTTTATATATATAATTTAAATTGTCCTACCTGACGAATTTGGTTGTAATTTATCAGTCTCATGAGAATAATTTTTGGCGCATAGCAATGCTGTATCTGCGTCTTCTTTGGCATGAACTTCGGCAATATCTGCCTGCTCCGCTTTCCCACGAGCAGTGGCAGTTCTATTTTCGTGAATGAATTAAAAGAAAGGATTAATAAACTATGTTTAATTGTATTTCTGTACCTTGAAATTGCAATATCCGCTTTTTGCATGGCTATTTTGGATGCTCTTTGAGCAGCATTGATGGCTGAGTCAATTCTTTCTCTAAATTTTGCGGATCTGATGAGGAATAAGTGTCTCTTTTGATGACTAGTTATAAGAATATTGTTCTTGTATTTCCCTTCCTCACGAATCCCATCCTTTTGTGTCGTAATTCCATAGCCATACTTACGGTTATTATACCATTCTCCTTCATACTTTAATCCATCTGATCTTTCACTTATACCAAATCCACAGCGCTTGTCATTTTTCCACTCTCCCATGTATGTTTCAGTGATGTTTGAGTCCAAAAGCTCATCCTAAAATAATATCCCATTTAAATACATAAATGAAATGCCCAAACAAACTAATTAGAAGTATAGACTACTATACTTACTTCAAGGACGAAACTTTGATTGGATCCTTCAGAAATGATCGAGGCTGCACCAGTGCCTCCGCCTCCACCACCTCCAACAAAACTGGACTCTGAGCTCATCCATGACGTACTACTCCCGGTTGATCGAATACTAACACCTACTTTTCTATCTAGGTCACCAGTGCTTCGCTGCTTTTTCAATTTTAGGCTCTAGGATAAGAAGCATAAATATGAATAATAGTACAAAAAAATGCATCAGGATGTCCCTCAAAATTTTTTTCATACTTTTATTTTGTACGAGTACAAATATGTTATATTGACAATTAATAGACAACAAAAGAATGAGTATAATTTGATTTATGGAATATAATAAGTTATTTATCCTACTATGTAAATACTTGACGGTCATATTTTATAAATAAAATAGAGATAGATGTATGTATTGTCTCCCTCAACCTTTCCTTCTATAGTAAAAAGAAAAGGAATGAAAAAACCCAAAATCTATGATTTATAGATAAGATGGCCTAATATTAATATTACTAACATTAATATACAATATACATACATATATTCTAATCCCTCTTTTGACAAATGATTATTTCTTCTAAGCTTAGGGAACAAGTATATATTCCAGTTAGGCTACTCATAAATTTAGGTCGTACCAATTGATAACTTATTTATAAGAACTTTGCATGTTGATTTAATAATCTTCAAACCTCAACAATTATATCTTTGAAAATGAAGAGGTGCTGTCATTTTAATATATTTATTATTAGTAAAAGTGAAAATATAACGATAAATTAAATTAAATATATATATGATATCGGGAAAAGAGTTGCTCTCAAAAAGCCTTCCTATAACCAACTAACAGATGTTAATAAATATACACGTATACGCGTACACCCACGATAAATGTGGCAATCCGCTTTACTTAATCAAAGTAAGTCTGGTTGAGAGCAACTTTCCTGTCGACATCACATAATATATATATTTAACATAAACTTTGCTTACGTGTAAGCGTACAATAGACGTGCAAAGGCATTTTATAGCTGCGAACAGTCTACTTATAGGTATATAATAATGTTGGGAAGAACGTTGGCTAACAGATAAACAACTTATTTTGAGGGCTCCTTTTCTTTTCTTCTCTTAATAAGTAATAACTAATAATACATGACATGAGAGGTAGAAAAATCGACAGTTGACCCAAAAATAACCATGACTTTTTACCCCTTTATTCGCCAAATTATAAAAAAGTTCCTAAAACTATAGCATTTTTTGATAAGATTACATTTGGTAATATTTAACTTGAGTGTCAAAACTTAGATACATATTTAAGCTCTTAATTAATATATCCTTAGACTTTATTTAATGTTTTCACTTTCTATAGTTAAAAACAAAATCAGTACTCTATTAACTGCTGGATTATATAGAGCGTTTTCATGTGGCGACAGCAACGTTAATGTCTGCCATTTTGGGGGTCTAAACAACCAAGTTTTATAACAATAGAAGCCCTTTCATAATAAGGAAAATAATGAGCTATCGAATGTCAAAATGGACCAAAAAATAAATCTCTGGTCTTATTATATATCTGACTCTAAAATATATTAAAATTATATTCTTACATCGTTATAGAATTTCCATAATGTATATAAAAATTAACAATTACAATTGAAAGAATAAGATATTTTTCTCAAATTATCGTAATTTTATTGTTATTAATCGATGCAAAAAAAAAAAAGTTCAAATTTAGACATTTCAAAGGGGTTTTCAGTACACATTACTGTGATTTAATTCAAATGTCAGTCTTTATCATTGGCATCAAGTAGTATACAATGCAGTTGTTAAGCTTTTTATATTCTTAAAGCCAATGGATGGAGTTAAATCATGATTTATTGAAAATTTGTTCATTTTATGTATTTAAAATATCAACTTTGTGTCCCAAGATGTCGTTTCCTTCAATTATGATACAATTGATTACGTCAGTTAAAATGCTCTATATCGGTTGAATCCCCATGAAAATAATGATGTCATTTGTAGACACTGACCATTAAAAGGTTAATGTTACGGTGGAAATAAGTTGGATGAATAAAATTGAGGCAATTTATAAATTAAGCATCAGTGTATGTTCTTACCAAGGACTGCTGTTCCTACTAGTATTTTTGGGGAAATAAATCAAAAACAAAAATTCCAGTATAAGATGTAGAGAGAAAAAAGGAATCAGATTTATACACATAATATATATATATATATATATATATAGTATGGCCCACATTTGTATTTACCTTTCAAGTAAAAAAAAATCACAATAATCCAAAAAGTAACATTTTTGTTTTTCTTTTCCTTGTTCTTTCGTTTTAAAGGAAAAAATACATAAATATTTAAGAGAGTAAAGGTGGAAACTTGGTGGACTCATTGTATTGTCTAATCTATTTGTAAATAAAGAAAGACAGACAGACAATAAAAAGGTCAGATCCAGCATAATTTGAATCCCCTTCGTGTGTTTGCTTAGGGTGGAAGGTGGGTATGAGGACAATTAAAAATACGTAATTTGATGAAATAAAAATTTAACGTACGAGGAATTTCTCACGTATTTTTCTCAATATTATTATTTTCTCATCTTCTTATCAGAAATTATTCGCTGCCCAATTTAGAGAAATTCTTGTAAAGGGAAAGTCATTTGTTCGACTATAATAATGTTATTAGTAATATAACAACAAGAAATATTTAGAACAACAATAAACGGTAAGTAAGTGATGACTAGAAAATTTTGGGAATTTTTTTTACCAGCTTTTTGAAACATACATGTATGTATAATAGGTACGGCAAACAAACTATGTTCTATCCTTGTCAGAGTATGTAATACCTGACTATTATTATATGAATATCCTTGCAAGTCAAGTCAGAATAAATGTACGTGTAGTACAAATTATATTAAGAGAGGACAGACTTATTATATGTTGTAGTCATAGATTCATACGAAACATGTTCACACAAAATAAGAAGACAGAATTATGTACTATTATTAATATAATGTATGATATATATATTGGGATGGGAGGAAAGCAATGCATACTTAGTACATTGTACATATTTCTATGCCCAAGCAAACACCTTTACTCGTCCATAGGCTACAGCATTTTGTTTCACTATTATTAATATGTAATGTTATTATCATTACAGCTGAGAGAGAGAAAAAAATCTCCTATTCAATATAATTCATGAATAGGTGGTATAATAGTTGTAGTCGAAATTTATGAACTTCTCATATTCCTTAATTATAGAACCCAAATGGGCATAACATGTATTTTTAAGTGTATACCCATCACTACCATTGTGTCATCAAATCAATTCCTTCAAAATAAGTATTAAACACATAATTTAGTATGCAGTAGTAAAACTCAAGTTCTAATGAAAACTGAATAATACCCTCATGAACCTATTAGCAGTACTTATTGAAGTACTCTACGACCCTTGGAGTCTTTTTGAACTTAAGGCTCAATGCACTGTTTAAAACTGTTGAAAGTGGGGGCAACAACATTCATTAAAAGAAATCTTATTATTATTTTTTCCCCCCAACATTATGAAAATAGAAAATTATCAAAAAAGTGGGGATGTTATGCCCCTCCCCTGGGCATGACATCCCCTTGTTGTGCGAACGCTATACATGTACAAAAAAAATAAACTAAAAATTAAAAAAAAGTTGAAGACCTGTACAAAATTTTTCATTCCAGTTCTTTCAACAAGAGATCTTCGCCTATGAGGAACCTCATCACTTCGAGAACGAAGTACAAAGCCACCACGAGAGTCAATATTGTCTCTATTTTCAGTATTTGGAGAGGTAATGTGTCCACTTTCGTTTTCTAAGTTCAATGAACTGATGGAGGTATGTCGGGCATCACCGATTTTACAATGAGAAGCAATACCAAAAGGTGCACTGGTACGCACACCATATCCATGACGCATGCCTCGTAACCATTGTCCTTGATATGTTCCTATTAATAATCATATTATGAATGTATAAAGTTAGTACATATAACAATGATATTGGATCATTAAAAATATATTGTCATATTCACCTGCATCAGCGTAGGTTTCTGATCCATAACCGTCTTGTAGGCCATTTGCCCATGTTCCTTCATATTTTGCGGATGAGACTGTTGATTGACGTACGCCATACCTTCCCTTGAGTCCTTGAGTCCATTCACCTCGATATATCCATCTTCCTCTTGTCTCTACTCCCAAACCGTGACGTTTTCCATTTTGCCAGTGACCTTCGTAGGAGCTTCCACTATGTATTTAAGAGAAGTTGTAAAGTCTTAACTTAAATTCAAAGAATGTATATTGTACAAATATGGTTTCATAGATGAATAATGAATATACTGTATACATATTAGACTGATTATGAAGCCGACCCTGAATTATTTACGAGTCACAAACATGAATTTAACTTATAAATTATAGTACATAATATGTACACTATACTGTACTCCAGTCTAAATTTATTAGAAATCAAAGGCATGTTGATGTGATTGGATTGGATTCCAAATAAATAGCTATACATACTAATTAAACGAGTTACATTGCAACAATCACAGAATTACATGCTCTCTACCTTGGCCAGGTGTATACTCCAGAAACTTCAAAGCCATAATGCCATGATCCAGAATATTCACCCTGTCCTTTAGGTCCTGTGCAAACTCCATGTCCGTGAGCTTTACCGTCTTCCCAGCCTCCACAATAAGTTCCTCCGTCATCAAAGTCAAATCGACCGCCTACTTCTCCGGAACGGGCATCGTTATTAAAGTGACTCCTCGTGGTTCCAGCACTACTAGAGATTGGATCGATCGGTGATAGTCTGGACATGATATATTATAAAGAGTAATCCATAATATATATCAGTCACATAATGCAGCGTTCTACTCAATTCACGCACTCCGCACTCTCCACATCGAGTCTCACAAAAGGAACCAAAACCAACACTACACTGAGATGAGATGTAACACCACTTCTTACTACATACAACAGTTTATAACTTCGTCATTCCAATTATAATATCTATAATGTATGTACAATTATAAAATTTACTCCTCAAGCACACACACTAAAAAAACGACAGCACCACGATTTAATTGCAGTTAAATACAGCACAGCACAAGAATACTTTAAAATCAAATTTTTTTTTGGCTATTCTCCCACGAGCTTTCTTAATTGTATGTATATATAATTTATTTTTTCATTTCAATATGTAATGGCGACTTTCTCTATTATATGTAAAGTATATAGTATGTTGTAGGTGTACCCTGACTTCATGTTTTTCCCAATACAAATAATATTTTCAAAAGCGCAACAGCAGATCATTTCATTCCTGCATTTTATTATCACTAATAATAGGAAAGCTCCCAGCCAGCTTTCTACTATCCTTTTCACCATATTTACTTGTTTACTTACTCTCTCTGACTATATTGTTATGTAGTTGTCTGTATGGTGTGTATAACAACAAAATATTCGCAAATTTGATTGTTATATCACGCACACTATATACAAAAATGAGTGGAGGCAAGCAAAATCAAATGTTAGCATAACACCTACAAGAATTTCCTTCTTTCAAGTATTTAGGACGTATGTAGTAGCTAACAGCAACTCCCTATGTACATACATTAAGAGATAAATCAATCCATATATTTGATATATAATTATATAGTTTATTTCAAGCATTTCTTTACATTCGTATATAAAAATAGTATATTTTTTTGTTCAACTATATTGGTACTTAAAATAATTAATATATATTTATATATGTATGTGAATAGTATATATGTAGTAGTGTGCTTGCTATTTTCATAAAATAGTAGTATTAACTGTTTTGTTTGTTTGTTGATTCTTAAATAATATAATATGTATGTAACTTTAAAAAAAGGAAATGTCAAATTAATAATATTGCATCGGATAAATGAAGAGGGGGGAAGGATCATTTGTTGAAATGTATGTACGCATATATATAAATTGTACATACTATATACTTATATCAAGTAAGTTGAGGTAACTGTACATTTGATTTGTATACCAATGTGTTGTTGTCGTAATTATTATATTATAAAATAATCTTATATGTATTTTAAAAATATTTTTGCCAATCCAAAGGAACCCATTGTGGTTCTCTCTCAAGAAGATTGATTTCATTTAGGAGTTGTTGATAGGCTTTGACAGGATCAGAATAAATGATAATCATATCAAAGAAATGTCCATATACATCTTCCATTTCCCGAGCTCGTTCGATTGTTTCTTTTAGATCCTCGTCACTAGCAGGATTATCCGAATTTTCCATTTTCCACCTTTTCAATTTTTCTAAGGACGGAGGTGCAACAAACACGACGTAGGGCATAAAATCTGAAGATTTTAGAATCTTGAGGCATTGAGGATGGAGATTAAGTACACATATTTTTCCAGATGATATAACACTTCGAATAGCTTCGAAGCTTGTTCCGTAATAAGATTTATCATATTCGCCGTGTTCAACAAATTTTCGAGCAAGTATATCTTTTTCGAACTGAAGGCGTGAGATGAAATGAAATTCTTTGGAGTCTTCTTCATCAGGTCCTCTTGGACGAGAAGTATCTAAAATTATGTAATATATATATAATTGTAGACAAAATACAAACATATAAATCTATAGTGCATGACAAAAGGAGTGATAATTACTCCAATATTCTGAGGATATTATATAATTGATTCAAACAATATGTTGATAGTCTTATTGTGTACATATAAACAACTCCTCAGATATTTTAATAATACAAGTTTTTGAACTTACTTAACACTTTTTAAATTTATTTTCTAATAAAATAATTATTAATAGTCAAAAATATGAAGGTCAACGTGAATAGCACTAGCTAATACTAAATTCAACTAGTCTTGATTATTAACTATTAATTATCTTAAGAAATAATGAATAAAAACGAAGAAGAATTGTGATTGATAAGGATAAACAGCATTTAGGGATTGAAATTAATGAAATGAATGGGTTACATACGTGGTCTAGCTGCCGCAAATCGCGAACTATCTTGCATAAGCTTTTTCCTTAATTCATGCCTGCCAATATTTGGAGGTCCAACAAGCACAACGGGCCTTTTCCTATCTGCCCTTGGATAATATAAAGCAACTTCTTCATATGTGAGGATATGATCTGAATCAACTTCATCTTCTGATAGATAAGGAACTTTACGTCGTTTTTTTCGACCACTCTTCTTGGCACAAAGAAAGCCACCTGTGGATCTTGTTCCATGAACATATTTTTCAGAATCTTGAGCTATGATAGTTTGTTTCATCGCCTCTCTTTGTTCTTGAAAGCTCGCTGAAGGAATTAGACCTGGAAGAGTCTGGTCGTCTTCTCCATCACGGAAGGCTTGCCACCAATGTGGATCGCATTGATTAATAACATGTAAGATATCACCTTTTTGAAAACTAATTCCTAATTCTCTACAAGGCACATAAGGATCATCTTCTGGGTCATAGTCAATGTATGATTTGATGTGCATTACACTATTGGGTTTTGAGGAAGCACTGTTTGTTCCTAATACTCGTGAAGGAACTACTAATAGTGTTAATGTTCCATGCATATTAGCCAAAATATCACAAACTTCGTTTACGTTTTTACCACGTAATTCTACCTCATTCACTTCAAGAATTTCGTCTCCTTCCCGTAAAAGTCCACTTCTTTCAGCAACTCCACCGCGAATTATACGTCCTATAACTACTGCCTCATCTTCGTTCTTGACAGTCGCTCCCAAAGGCTCATTTGTTTTCTCAATTTTCACAATTTTGATATTAGGTTCCGCATAATGGCTGAGACGACTCAATAAAGCATCCTCTTCGGATATCAGGCTTTTTAAAAATGTATTTTGTCGAGCAATTTTGTCGTGTACTTCAAACAAATGGCTCAAATTACTCAACAACTCTATTAAATCCTCAGTTTCAGGATCGTTTTTATCTATTTTTAAAGTATTGAGGCACTCTTCAGCTATACTACATAACTCTAATGAAGCAGGAGACATTCCTTCTGCATTTGACACCTGAAAATAATACAGTCATTGTTAGTTAAGACAAAATAATTTATACGTATATATGTATATTGTATGACCAATTAAGATATTGAAAGAAAAAATTGAATGGCATAAATGGGGAAATAATCAGTTCTCTTTTCACGTATGAATTTCATTGAAATAAATATATAACCACACAATTAAAAGAATATAAGTATTGAAGCAGTAATAATTATTATTACTACAGAGACAGTAACATTATTAAGTCTATTCTGTATAGTGATTATGGAAATTTCTTTAACAATGTTTAAAAAAGATATTATTACTTGTTATGTATACTTATGCAGCCTCTTGTTTATTTGAAATGACTCATTGAATTACATTACGTTACAGAGGGAATACAATATGATATTAAGAAATGAATTAGTGTGAATAGTGCTTGCCTCATCCATCCTCATCTCCTCATCCATTAGGGTCATAAGACAGAAAGAGTTATAAAAAAAGGATATGAAGGAGACAATTAATGAGAAAACGAAACCCAACCCACTTATTACACGCTTTGTTGGCAAATAAAAATAAGAAGCAGCAACCAAAAAAGGTTTACCTGTCAAAAATTGAGAGGCCAATGTGAAAAATGCGTTCATGTTTGGAATGTTTAGGATGTTTGTAATGTTTGTAATGAATGATTGACGGGGATGAAATGAAAGAAGAGTTGTAGACTTACGGCTTGATGAATGGAGATGGAAGCCTTAAACTCCTTGTTTTGGAAGAGATGGGAGAAGGCCGCCAAGGTATCTTTAGTTGTATCATATTTTTCAAGTCTTTGGAGAGCTTCCGTCATGGAGGAGAGAGTCATCAAGGGCGAGGGAGCTTCGTTAAGGCGGAATGCTTGATTCACCACTCCGTTTTCTCGTATTTGAATCGAGTTTC
Organism: Lepeophtheirus salmonis; assembly: GCF_016086655.4. Classification (NCBI taxonomy): domain Eukaryota; kingdom Metazoa; phylum Arthropoda; class Copepoda; order Siphonostomatoida; family Caligidae; genus Lepeophtheirus; species Lepeophtheirus salmonis. Next base: position 48,112,786 of record NC_052135.2, read on the forward strand.
GAAGAGATTGGCGAAAGAGATCCTCATTTTTTTTGTTTCTCTTTTTGAGGTCCTCTGAATACTTTTGTATCCGCATGGACTGCTGAGGCGTGGGAAGGAGCGAAGAGGAGTGCGAGTGGGAGGAGGACGTCAAGGAACTATTGGCAGAGACACGGCGCTCGGGGGGCGGAGGGTATTTCGGAGGGGTCTTACTCACAGCCACAAACGAGTCCGGCACGTCCACCGGCATTTCCCGAGTGTCCCTCTCAAACTCCACCATTATATTTGCGAATTGAACGCCCAAGTTAGACATTCTGGAGAAGGGAATGGACTTGCTCACGTTTGTCCTCTTCCAATGAGTTACTAACGAGTACAACTAGTGTCTAGGAGTATTATTAGTACTACTCGGGAGTCCGGGGAATCATTTTTCTTGGGAAAAAGAGGCTCTGGAGTCCATTGGAGTAGCGGAGTCTCGCCCGATTACACTACCAAGAAATGAGGAGGGAAACGAAGATGAAGAAACATAAAGAAACAGATAAGCACAACAACACGCACGCAAGGCACAACTCAAGTCTCAAAAGACTCAACTCCCCTTTGCTACCAACCAACACGAGATCTGTCTAGATGTAAGCTGCAGCGAGAGGGATGCTGCTAGTGCTAAGTACTGCTGCTCCTTCCTTAAGGAAGGAAGGAAGGAAGGAAGGGAGGGAGAGAGAGAGTTATTAATTCTTTTTATTAAGGTAGTACGTAGGGAACTTAGGGAAATTAATATGGAACACGCTCTTCTTGTGTGCTTGACCCCAGTACAAAATAATTGTCTCATATTAATAAAGTAAAATGCAGTCAAACTTAAACAGCTCATAACTTCACCATTAAAAATTAAAGTAAATTTATTTTTATAGGAAGTTTAACCAACAATCAACAATTACCTCAAAAGCGACATGAAATTTGAAGTATATATTTTTAATTTTAACTAATTATATAATGAAACACATAATCATATATGATGCACTTTAATACCACGATAAAATGTAAATAACAACTAATCAAACTTTTGGAAAACGAATTGGGAGTTAAAAAACTTATTGGAACACTTTTCCTTTTTTTATTTGCAAAAGTTGGCATTTCATCTTCATAAACAAAAAAATGAGCGACTCTAATTAAGAATTTTTATGTAGTTTGGTTAAAAAATGTGCTGAACAGGTGATTTACTGATTACTGATTGGGGATATTTAAAACCATGCTAGTTGAATAAGAATTTACTCGAATTTGCTTGGATACATATTGAGGAATAACATTGTGTATATCATTCATAATATATATGTTTCATTATAAAAATAGGGTTAAATTAAAGATATATAAGCCATATTCTAGAAGTACAAGGATAATTGGTTAATGTTTAAACTTCCTATAAAATAAATTAAACTTTAAAATTGGTAGGATATGAGCAATTTAAGTTAGGGTTTGCTACATTTTCTTTATAAATATGAGAAAATTATTTTGCACTCCCGTTTAGCAAAAAAAAGAGCGCTTTCCATATTCATTTCAAATTTCCCTGGGTAGTTACTTCTTTTTGTATTATTTAGCTGCTGCAGCTAAAGGATCCCATTCTAGCAGAGCTGCTCCTGCTCCGGATGACGATAAAAATACTGTTTTTGTTTTTTTACACACTCTCTCTCTCTTTCTCTCTAGCTCTCGTGAGGAATTTCTTAAAAAAGGTAACCTGTACGTTTTATCGTGGACCGTCGTGTCATAGCTCCTCTGTCTCCTCCTACACACACACCCCTCAAGCGTATCTACTCTTAGTAATGCTCCGGTAATAATGAATTCTGTCAGTACTCAGCAGCAGAGACCTCTAGCTAGAAATGGAAACGTCAAAAGTGGAATAATATTATATTAATAATAAATTAATAACTAAGCGAAGAGGAGAAGAAGAAGGAAAAAAAGGAGGAGCGGGCGTGAGATTATTATGTAAAGGAGTGAGAGGATTGCTGACTGCTATACAGAGTCGCTCCAAGACTGGAATTCCCAGCAGCAGGTCGAGGTAGAATTAATTTTTGGAAGAAGAAAAGGAAGAAAGGGAGAAGAAGAAGAAGAAGAAGTAAGCAGCTCGAGCTGTAGCTGAATCTTGAGATAAAGTAGATAGTAGTTAGAAAGGGGAGTTTAGAGGTGTTAAAGTGAGTTGAGGTGTGTTGAGGTGTGTTTAAGGAAGTGAACCCTTAGTTTATTTTCCTCGGTCCGTGAGGGATGCCATGCAAACTCGAGGACCTGGAATCGCATGGACACCGTCATTACACAGGTCAGACCCCCCCACAATGACAACCAGACACGGCTTCCCACGGTCCCCTCCTCAGCTCCATGTGTGGGATCTCCGGAAGAGGAGTCTCGTAAGTGCAGTCCTGGATGGACTCTCTCTTGATTATTATCCTTGATTTGTTGCAGGAGCGTCGACCGCGGAAGTGGAGGGGAAAAGCAAGAAGAAAAGAAGAAACTTTTTACGTTCCTTGGTGTGCTGCTTGGGACTGCGCGGAGGGACGAGCTCCTCGTCGGGTTCCTCTTCTCTGCGCGTCTCTGAAGAGGGACACCCCCTTCAAAATCCGCACGCCTCCTCTTTATCCGCACAGTCAAAGCAGCTTCCTCTTCATCCTTCCAACCACCCTGAACAGCAGCCCCTTCTTCCACCGCTCGAGCCGCGGGAGAGCCACAAGAAGTGCATTGTCATCGATCTCGACGAAACCCTAGTTCATAGTTCTTTTCAGGTAGAGCCCACTCCGCCCCTCAACACACGCCCCACTCATTCTCTTTCATTTCATATTCCTGGTGCAGCCCATCAACAATGCGGATTTCATCGTCCCTGTCGAAATTGACGGAAATATTCATCAAGTTTACGTTTTGAAGAGGCCCTATGTTGATGAATTTCTTTGTAAAATGGGAGAGTTGTACGAATGTATTTTGTTTACCGCAAGTCTTGCTAAGGTAAGAGAGGCTCAACCCTTTCTTCCTCATCCCTATCTTTCATTCTTTTATAGTACGCAGATCCTGTCGCCGATCTTTTAGACAAATGGGAAGTCTTTACATACAGATTGTTTAGAGAATCTTGCGTATATCATCGAGGCAACTACGTCAAAGATCTTGGTCGTCTTGGACGTGAGTTGCACAAAATTTTAATCGTCGATAATTCCCCTGCTTCATACATTTTTCATCCAGAAAACGCCGTAAGTAAAGCTCTAAATATAATTAGTAGTAATATTTGTTATCATATTTCCCTTCTTCTTATCTCTTTTATGTACACAAGTCCATATTATATTACTCTATTTTTAAAGAGACTAATTGCCTCACTTAGTTGAATCCTCTTTCTAAAATAATCTTTTATATTTTCATTATTTATATATATATATATAGATAGATTGAATTGATTGAATAATCTTTTAATGTTTATTACATAAAAATATGTAATATACCCTTACCTAATTATGGACCATTTTGCACTTATTATTATTTCAAACAGGATGTCCAATTATCAGCAATGCTTTTGCTGTTTAGGAGCTTGTGACTGCATTAGTATCCTAAGTTATGCTTGATATAATAATAATAAGTATTTTTTACTGTAAAATAAGTTTTCTCAAACAAAAAATTATTTATTTTTCTCACATTTTTTAATATTTCATCAATGGTCTGATGATAAAGTAAATAAGATTTAAAATATGCACTTATTTTTCAGATACCTGTTGTCTCTTGGTTCGAAGACATGAATGATCGTGAACTGTTAGATTTAATACCTCTCCTTGAGAACCTTAGCAAAGTCGAAAACGTGTTCAGCATTCTGCAAGCAAATAAAACAGGCTCCCTCTTTATGGAACAAAATTCAATCAAGAAGAAGGATACTAATTTCTTGATGTAAAAAAAGTGGTGCTATTGTTTAAATAAATAATTTTATATGGTTATTTTTTTTCTTATATGTGGTAGCAATACTTCCTAATATGTTTTAAACAAATATTGTTAATATCGACTCGACCCATTATTAATTTAAATTATTGATGATGGGTTCAGTTAATAAGAATCCGCGTATATCTGTTTACCTATTCTATGTATAATAATATTGTTATATAAATTGTGCGCAAATTTAGGATAAGTCTTAATACTAATTTTTTCTATCAAAGCTATAATGAAGACAACTTTTTTTTTTAATTCAAGATTCTTGTGTACGCATTCGTATACATAGTGTGGAAAGATGAAATTATAATAAATAGTTAAATATGCGGGCCTTTTTCTTCTTTCCTGTTGCTTGTTCTATCCTGACACCGTATAGGTGTATGTATGTAGAAAAAGGGGCTTTCCTCTCTATTTAACGAGGAGAAAAGTGATATGTTGCTAAAATAATTCTATTGATCTCTGTCTGATCTTCTTACCTTAATTTGGATCCTCCTTTCTGTGGGTGTGGCGTATTTCTTACAAAAATATTTATCGTCACACAGACTATTTTTTCAAAGCCTTAGTTTATTTGAGAGGTTCTTGAACATCATTGGTAATATTTTGTAGTGATTTCTTCGTCATCCAGCTGCTATCAAAAACCTTTATTATTCTTAAGTCACTTATAATAAGTGAAGTGTCATTGCTGATAGTTAATAATTGAGTTATATTATTATGAATCGTTCATAATTTGATATTGAATAATAAAGTCTATACAGAGACTATACATTTCTTAAAGACTGTTGAACGTTTGAATTTTTTAACTTAGAGGATAGTAGAGTTTATTGTGATTTTAACATAATTTGTCAAGCAAGGTTGAAGATAGGTTAATTAGATAGTCATGAATTTGAATGTTCTGGAGTGCCAGAGGTGTTATCTTTTAAAAACCAGGCATTTGACACTGAAAGAAAGAAAGCCACACTTTTTAATTGCCGTTATAAATTAATTACGAACCACTATATGTATGCATCTAGAGATTGCAACTCACAAGATAAGCTCCTTTAATCATACATATGTACTTCGTAAGTTAAACATGACAATGGCCCTTGATATCCTCATTTAGTTAATTATTTATAAAGATGATAGTGCTTGTCGCAAATAAAAAAGAGTGAAACATTATTATCAAACCGGTCATTACTGCTTTTTTTTTCTCAAGTAATTCATTTTTTTTAAATGTTCTGTTGAAAAGGAAGCATACAACTTCCTTATTACCTAGATGTGAAAAATCCTATCAGAAATTGTAATTCTGAAGAATGAATATTTCTCTATCGCGCTCTTTTTTTATTTTTTGCAACAAGTTTATTCTCATTTGATTCACAAATTATAAGTAGTACTTCTGCTGTCTAATCGCATTTACTACTCTGATAATTATTTTTAGAATTACAATCAACATTATATGCTACTTTCTTTGAATCGGCCATTTTATCAAATAATCAAAAACAAGCTTCTAGACGACAACTTCATTATATTTATTTCCCTACTTTGAATTACTTTCACATCGTTGACCTTAATTAAGTATTATTATTATATAGGCAAATCAAGCAAAGTGAAGAGAGCTTTGTTCTATCATTCATAAACTGTTGCATATTTTTTTACGTACTTTCTTTGAAACAAATAATATACATACATGTTGTTCCTATATGTGCAATTTACGTAAAACCATTTAAATGTATTTATTTATTATAGCAATGTTTTTGTTATACAAATATATTAATTTGAATTTTTTTCCCCATTTTCTTATCATATATTATCATAAAAATCATCCATGTATCCATGGCAAGTTAAAAAACAAACAACCAGTTATTATTTTTGAATAATATAACATTTCATAGAAATTAAATATTTTTAGATATCCCATTCGTGTTTATATTTATACAGCAATACTCCAAACAAGAGAACAAGTGAAGTTCCGCATTAGGAAAGCTGTTTTCTGTAGAACTACTTGAAAAATTACATTTGGTATCAGTGGCAAAGTGCACAATTTTCACAGATGAGGCCATTTATAATTTTTAGCGTCCTGACGCTACAGATCTACAAGTCTTTTTTTTTTAATTAGCAATTTGTGAGGGGAATTTTGAACCTTGCATTTTTTGGGAAATACAAATCAGATCTTTTTTCTTTTTGGCGTCCCTCAGACTATGGTTCCTACTTCAAAGAATGTTTTGATGTCTCTAAGCGACTGAATTTGTATTAGCATTTTAAATTGTCGCCCTTAAAATATTCATCATATAGGCCATGAAAATCCCTCCCACTGGGTACAACAAAGGAGTGGGTACAATTCGTCTTTAATTTGGTTGGTCCCCAATCTCTCAACACCTTGTAAATTTTTCTCCTGTCATCCTACAGTTTTAAGTAAAACCCCTATGAAAAATTTCTACAGACGCCTCTCAACGAAATCCAGATAAAAACGGGGTATTGCAATATACTTTTAAAAAATAAAATTTGATAAAAATTATGCGCAAGGTTAATTATATTGATTATCTACCGATAAGTTATTTAATAAACATGGTATTTATGTAGGCACAAGCTAGGGTTTCTCATTTACGGGAAACACATTTTTAAATAAGGGGATCCTGGTACTAAATAATAAATACTATGAAATTGAAGTATTTATTTTTATTTTTTAGAAATAAACTTTAAGGATGTCCTACCCATATATTCTCAATTCGCGTGTTCTTCATTTTATCATGATCACTAATTGTGCGTGGGATGCTTTTTAGAGACCACGGATCCTGTTCTTTTAAAATTCTATGATTCGATCCGCAAAAAAATATATTTGAATAGTAAGTTATGAACAAACTAACATTCGTTAAATTATATATAGATTAAACTAAACTGATATTATGAAATTATTAAAATCCCTAGAGAGAACCCCTAGCTGATACCGAACAACAAAGGGGGAGGGGCAAAGCAACCCTACTAAGAAAAATATTGTGTTTTTTTTAGAATTACAATTAATTGGTGGCCCCTCCACTTTCAAAAACGGTGAACAGGGACTACTAAGTACATACATCGAGTAACTAGCTACTCCCACTTTAACCTCAATATTACCCCCCTCCCTTTAATTATATTATTTCCTTTTGTAGTTATAATAATATTATGTTCATATAAACATGTAAATATATAACATTTTATTATTAAACTAAATACCTACTTTTGAGTTTGTAAAAATAAACAAAAAACTAACAAGAGAAACTAAAAAAAAAGCAAGCAAACTTTTGTATAAAGTTTATAAGGACTAGAGATTTTAATTTGAACAAATAGAGAAGAGACTGTTTGTACAGGAATTAGATTAAATTATTTTGACAATTAAGATTAACTAGCCATCGTCTATTGATCCCTCCCAAATAAATATATTAACTGTTTAAATAAACAATAGGTACAATTTGGATTATTTTATTATCGTCTTTTAATGAGTATTTATATAAATCCAACTTTAATATTTTAGACTGAATCCCTCCAAACTAATTATAGGGGTGACCAGGGACGGTTTATGCAGTACTTTGTTCTTGAGCATCAAAAAAGTTACAACCATAAATTTACATTAGAACTATAATATATAATGCAAATTATTTTTGTGGCAAAAAAGGAATAATATTTGTCAACTTTTCTTTGAGATATTGGATCAAAACTGTTTTTGAGAGTAGAAGTAGTCATTTTAAGGTTAGTTTTTTTGTTTTTTTTATATAATCCAGCCTGTTTTTATTATTTTTGATGTGACTCTTATCCCATGAAGCATTTATTATTTTGATGTCCCTTGATATACATTTATTAAAATTCAAAACTCACTCAGTGAGAAGAAATTTGAGATATTGTAAAAACTCTCAGTACAAAGGGGACAGTTGCAACAAGTGCTACAATTTTCCTAGTATAGTTTATTCTTCTTTATTTTTTTAATATACCTAATTACACTTCACACACAACAGGGCATGTTTTTTAGCCATAATAGTGCTTTGAAGAGTTTTTGAGATTGAACTTGTCCGATCTATGATATAAATAAACCTTAATACATTTAAATTTAATAATTCAATATGATAAAAAGTCTAGTTATTTGTTCATCAAAAAATATTATTAGTCTTAATATTTAACTGTTGCAACCGTCCCTGGCTTTGGGGTAAGCTACAACATTTGATGAGTCGCATTCAAATGCAATTTCTGGGGGGGAAATATTGACTGGTATAATCTCTAAATAGTTTCAAGCATTAGCAAACATTTGTAGCTATCTTCTGTAAAGTATTGATGTTTCTGAGTAAAACCTACTTTGAGTAATTGAGCCAAAAGCAATTTATTTTTTTTACAACTGCCTTGGTCTACCCTACTACTAAAATTGAATATTATATAAGATATATTTTTGTTGGTTTGTCTAATTGTTGTGGAGTTGTTCGGACAGTGCTATAATAAATAATCGGGGTTAGCAAGGAAAGGATACTGGGTCACGATGATATCCCTAACAATACAATCATTATATTTATGTTAAATTCATTTATAACTATTGGTGCACTTTGCCCATTAACTTTTTTAATTTTTTATAGGGCAGGCCAGGGGCAGTTGCAACAATCCCCTTTTTTCGATCATGTAAATAATTAAAACCATAAAATTAACATATATGTTGTGTTAAAATTTGGGGAGTCTAACTCAAAGCAGTTCGGAGTCATTGAGTCTAAATTAAAAGTTTTACCAACTGTGCTTGGTCTTCCCTAGTATTTTTTTTTTTTAATAATCTGATTTTGACTATGATCTGTTCAATGAGTCAGATATTATTAATTATTATATAAAATACAATATGTAGATTGTATCATCATAAGTCATAATATTATATGCATCTTTGTGTATATTTCTAAATATTATTATTATTTCATGAGATAACAAATTAATCACAATCACTAAACCACAGGTGCTAAATACAATTATCGGATTATTATTATTCAAGCAATGTGATTTACCCAGTGCAGGTGTACACTAGAAGATAATGTACATATTCACATACACCTTGAGAAACATAATAATTGTGTCAGGATTTTTTCCTCCTCTGACGTTATAAACAATAAATATCTCATATAAAAATCTACATATTTATTTATAGATCAAATCTAAATTGAGAACTTGATATGACAGCTCTACATGATATGAATTCTTCTTCTTTTTTTATACATAATTGATAAATGACTAATTACAAATACCTGCTAGGATTGTTGAGGCTCTTTCAGTAACGGTTGGCTAAATTATATGAGTACAAATGCTCCAGTCAACTATATGCATGTCCTTAACATCTGGATAAACTATTCACTTTTAAAATCATACAATCTCCCTATTAACATTACTGTTTTGATTGAATGAATTATTTTATTTTATCGTTTAGACAAAACTTGAATTTCTTAAGGCAGAGTAATTTATAGATAAAAAAGGTCATCAAGAGACATTATTCTCCAATACAAGTGAAATATGACAAATCCCGAAGGAACTGACAATATAACTATAATAATTATTCGACGATAATAATGGGGAATCTGTCTCCATGTTTCTGATTCTTCAAATATTAATTATTCTCTTTTACAATTGTTATTTAATGGAAGAATTATTGATTATTTATTTGCAAGGTTCTATTGACAAGGTCTGTCTATGTAGTGTCTATCCAGATGTTAAGTAATCTATGACAACATATATTAGAGGTAGACTAATTTAAAATTGGTGAGCCGATAAAATTGGCCAATTATAGGCAGTTTGAGAATAGTCTGTTAAATACAGTCATACCTTGATATATAAGTGCCCTAACATACGAGATTTTTGAGATACGAGCTGTATCCTGAGCAAAAATTTGCATCAACATACTTTGTTGAAAGGGATTTTGTCGAATTCTATTTTGCCAAAACGGACACATTGCTGAATGATCACTTTGCCTTATGGACAATTCCCCGTGGTAAAAGTATAATATTGGTTTTGAATTAGTTGTTAAATGTTTAAAAAAATCAACATGACAACTGTATTTTAAAAAACTAAATAATTGAAGAATCGATTACAAAATTATGATTAGATATGATTATCGTTTTTCATAGGAATATCCCCTTCGTAGTGTTGGGCCTGTTAAAAATGATATTGCCTGAGTCTTGATTGGTTTGAAAAAAATAAAAAGGTCATTACCTCCCCCCACCGCAGGATTAAGGATGTGAAAATTGTCTAAATCATCGTGAATGTAAATAAGAAAGAAAGTATACGTTGGTAACGTTGATAGACGATATATCTGGTGACCGATACAAAACAAAATACAAACTAATACGTTTGAATTTTCAAAATAGGAAGAAATAATTACTAATTATAGCACTAATATTTTGTAGGTAACTAACTTATAATTTTTTTAAAGGTATGCTTATGAGGATTTCGACAATTTTTGAAATATCTACTTATGACCCTGACAATCAATATGAGTCAAGAAATGTGTCATGAATTTTAAATATTTTCATTATTTTTTCAAAATTACTTTATCTTGTCAAAAAAAAACAAAGAATTTTAAATATTTTTATTATTTTTTCAAAATTACTTGATGATTTACTTATTGTCAAAAAAACACAAAAAAAAACAACAACTAATATTTGAATAAAATTTCAAGTATGGACACATCTGTTATTAATAAAATATAACGTCTTTGTGTTTTATACAATATAAAATATGATTATTTTAGAGTTTTGTCAGAGGAAACATTCTGGGATGTCTTAAAATCTTGGCGGATGAGCTGCTATCTCATGGCAATGAGTGAATCAGGGAACAATGAAATGAATTTAAGTGTTCCTTGAATGAATTATGTAATTATTTTACTGGGGTGTCAATGGATAACTTGAAATAGAAATTGACCGATCAATTAATTTTTACACTTCTCCTCCCCGAGAAATTGATATTGGCATTGGAATAAAAATGTCATAATATACTTTAAAATACCCTAATATGTTCTAAAAGGTCCTATTATGTCCAGAAGGATTTTTGTTTCTGGAGGGTTAGTCCAGGGTTGTTTTTTTTTTAAAGAAAGACAATTTTTTTTTTCAATAATTTTTATTCTTGTTCTTTTTTTTTTTAATTTTCATTTATTTAATTTGACATACAATTTGTATATTTTTATTGGGAGGAGAGAGGAATCTAGCTCATAAAATTAAATTATAACAATTGCATACATATTATAATTTGTTTTAAGGGTGAAGAGGGGGGAGGGGTACTAAGACTTCATTGCCCCTTTGGAAGCCCGTGGTACAGATCTACAAAATAGAAATTTGAGTCAAATAGGGTTGATGATATGTTTTTTAAACTGTGGAGAAGGCATTCTGGAAATGTAATGTAATTTTTCACAGATAAATGAAAGTTCAGTAGATATGTAGATAAAAGTTATAACTAACAGCTCTGTAAGTGTAAAATAGTCACCGGGCAGAAGTGAGTATAATTAAAAGGCTCTTGAATTTCTGCCTCTGAACATTTTTAGCAATTGAATATAAGACAAAATGGGGTTTCTTTTTGAATGAAGCTCATTTAACTTACAATTAGTGTGTGTTACTTGTAAGATTGAAAACTATGCAAGCTTTAAAAAAGATCACATCATTCGGCAATTTCAAATCAGCTATAACCTAGCATCAAGGTTCTGAAATATATCAAAAAATGTATTTAGCTACCGTTATTAACAATCTTTCCATCCTCATAGAACATGAATGGGACCAACCGGGACTGGGATATCAATGACAGTACTTTTAATAAAATTCAGGTAAAAAATATGGATACATACTATATGGAAAATTCATAAATGGCAATATTTTTTTTTTAGTCATGGGATGATTGGGTGGACTGGCCTGATGGTCATTGTAGATATGTATATCACCAAAATTGTGAAGAAGCTAAGAAACATTCATCAGGTTGGGCAATGAGAAATACAAATAATCACAATGTCAACATTTTAAAGAAGTCATGTCTTGGCGTTTTAGTATGTTCCAAAAGGTGTGTTCAGAAAAATGGAAAAGCTGTATCAATTAGACCTGCTATCTGTGACAAAGCTCGAAAGAAACAGCAAGGTACACAAATTCATTATTTTTTTAAAAATAGGCACAAGTATATTTGTAATTGTGTCCATTATAGGAAAACTATGTCCAAACTCAGTATGTGATGGAATTCTTGAAATTCAGCCTTGTAGAGGTCATTGTGGATATCCTGTAACTCACTTTTGGAGACACGTTTCTGATTTTGGGATACTTTTTCAGGTATAAATTTAAAGTATTAAATTTATGTACATTAGAGAGATTTGATTTTCAACTTTTTTCAAATTTCGATTACGGCTAGAGCGCCAAAGTTGTCATATGGTTTGAAAATGGCCTATAAAAAATTGCATTATGGTAGTCTTTAGGTCACACATCTCCTTCAAATAATAAAAAAAGGCAAAAACTCCTTACTTAGTCAATATAGATACTATGATGAAATTTCTAGTTATATTGCAATAAATAATTTTGATTTACATTTTTTTAAATCTATAAAAAGTTGTTTTTTTCTCTAAAATTATCCTATAGCGTGGTCATAACTCATAAGTCATGAGAAGTCCGAGATAATACTTTTAATATTTACAATGGGTTACAAAAAAAAAATCAAAGCCCGGAATAGTAACTTTTTTAGATACTTTCGGTACCCGACCTTAATTATTTCTAAATTATGATTGAGAACCGAAAACATTTTCTGGGAATCCCTCTTTTTCATATCTCTAGAATTTATTTGTAGAGAAAATACAAAATGTAAATAGATCGATATACGAAATTTTGTTCCAATTCAGATACAATTTATTTTATCAAATACTCAATTATTTGACGTTTGAGTCATACGAGTACATAGGTAGTAAAAGTAGTCAAAGGCTGTAATAAAAATAAGGGCCTTTTTAAGTAAATCATCTGTCAATAATATGTTCCTAAATTGTGGCCTAGAACCGAAAATGCTATATTTTTACCAATAATTTACAGAAAGAGAATATGTCAAATGAAAAATGTTCGGGTTCCAAAATTTTAATTGACTTTAGATGGAATTTTTTTGATTAGCTATCGAATTAATTGACCTTCGAGTCATTGTGCCATTGTATATGGGATTAGAAGAGAAATTGCCTATTAAACAATCAAATAGTGTTAACATAATTAAGTAATTTCATGAGATGGAAAAATTTCATATTGATTTCAATTAGTTAGTATGCAGTTTATACATTTTTTTATATTCCTGAAAGAAATGTAGCCTGAATAATTTATTTATATTGTAGGCAAAAGGCTATCACGATCATAGTCGACCAGCATCCAAATCAATTACACAGTTAAAAATTAAAAACGGATTGAAGAAAGCTGCAGGCTTACAGTCAAATAGTTTTAAACAGAAAAAAATGATTAAGATGGAAGAAAATAATGTACAACCTATTATACAAAGCAGTAGTGATACCTTAATCCGCTATGATAGTCACTATGACGTGGATAAACACCATTGTTTCGATTCAAAGGTGAAGGTAATAGAGTTGGCCCTACAGAAATTATCATTAGACTATCCCGTTTTGTGTTAATAATTTATCTCCCTGCATATATATCTTTTCTGCTAGGGAAATCAAAAAAAGGATGGGCAATGTTTGAGGCCTCTCAGACCATTTTAATTTGAGAAAATGGGATTTTTGCTTCGAAATTTGTATAAATACTAAATGTACAATTTTTGACTCACATCATCATGTTTGGAAAAAAGTAGAACAGACTGAAAAATGACCAACTTCGACCCAAAAACCCCACTTTTTAATATTAAGATGGGTTTAGGGGCCTCAAACTAGATTGTTCCTAGGAAAAAAAATCTTTATACTGGGAAAACACAGACTATTAACTCAAAAACGGGAAATGTACATAATATTAATATATTTCTATATCAGAAAATGGACTATCAAAACGATTTTCGAACCTACTTTTGGTCCTCTGATGGTATTCAGGAACAAAGGAGGGGATATGAACCCTGTAAGATGAAATTATAATAGATATTTATTTGTATATATCTAAATGTAATGTTTCATATCTTATCTTATTTTCGTATAGTTTATCCAACTTGTGATCCAATAAATTCATCTTGTTCTGCGGAAAATATAGTTTACGATTCTTCATCCTTGATACCTGTAACATCATGGGACTCACCATCATCTCGTCTTAATATAGACTCAAAACAAGTTTCTAATGAACACAGTTTACAATCTCAGCATCAATTAGAACAACATGATGACCCACAACACTTTGTTCATCATCACCATCACCAAATGTGGTCAAACGAAAAAGAATTTATATCTCATAATTATCAAGAAGATGATTCATCCTCCTATCATTATATCCCTTCTTTTGATCTGAGTAATCCAAGTGATATTTTTCAATTAGAAAAATCAATTGAATATGATTATAATATACCCTATGATTATAACAGTGATTGCACTAATTTAACAAATAATCACGATGAATATGTAAATGAAAAATATGATTCTTCATTATATTATAACATGTATTGATTTTAACGTACTATATAAATATGTCTGATTTGACAAAAATCAAAAAAAAAAAAAAAATTGTTATATGCAAATTAACGATGTTTTTTTTCTTCAAAAAGACTGTTGTTAACTTATTATAGTTATTACAGTAATATCTTCTGGAACATTTCTATAATTTATTTATTTGAGTATAGAATAAATTAACAAATGTATACTGGCATTAATTATATAAAGTAATTGAAAATAGGGATAAAGTAGTCAATGAAATGTATTTGTACAATTCTCCTGAAGGATACGAGTTACTTTTTGAAAAATTATTTATTAAAATTTATATTATTAATAATTATGTATCATAAAAATGTTCAAGTTTAAATTTTAATGGTGTTACCTAGTTAAGATGAAAAGGTTTATAAAAACATTTGTATTGTATTTTTAATAAGAATAGAAACAATTTTGTATTATCACTCCATCACATTCGGCATTAAAATTTAAACTGTATTTTGTTCATTGTTGCCAGGTAAGTAGAAGCAAAATCGACTAGATTCAACTAGAGAACACAGGTTCCAGGACTTTTCAGCCCATGTGTTACATTGAAACAATTAATTTGAATGTAATCAATTTACACGCCCAAAATCGAACCTATCATTTTGATTTTATTCATGAAATTACTAAAAATCGGCCAAAATCAGCTAAACTATTCACCTATCACATAAATGATATTTTTTCAGTAATACAAGTCTTAAACTCCGCTAATTCTAGCCAGAAATAATCTAGACTTGCAGCAATTATCTTTTAACAGCTGTCGCTTTTCGGGATTATTTTTTCTTATCAATCTTATGATCAACGTATTTATTGAATTTGAACTGTCTCTTGTTTAACTGTGAACAATGATCAAGTTATTTAGTAATTCGGCCATAGTTGGGAAGAATTGATTCATAGAGAATATAAATTGATTTACTGTAGTCTTTAACTGATTTTGGGCCTTTTTTTTAGGGGGGTTCTTGTCGGAGAAAAGGGTGTGAGATACAATGAAGGAAACGACGTGTTAAAATCCTGGTTAAAATCAGTTATTTTAATCATGTTGTACACAAGTTGTAATTTCTGTATAAGTTATAACTTGTATAAACATATTGAACAAGTTAAAATTTATACTCCTTATTACAAATGATTTATTTACAACATATGTAATTTCAATTACCAATTATATATTGATGCTATCATTTAATTTTGATCTAATAGAAGAACATAGTTAATTTGTATTTGCGAGAAATATTACTGAGGCATTTGTACTTTATAATGTACCACATAATACTTATTTGTAAGTAATGTTCTTGTCAATAAGACAAAAAGTATATCATTAACTGATAAATACTTAAATTTAGATATAATTGCATTAATATATCGGCAATCCATTTATTATTCAATTGTAGCATAATTCTCATAAGAAGTATTATAAATTCTTTTTTTTAAATTATTCATCTCAATTTTGGGTTACTACTTGTACAATGTTATTATACAAGTTACAACTTGTATAAAATCGAAACTTGTACATCTTATAAAATGTAAATGTAATCTTTTTAGATAAACTGGATTCTTTTAATAAGCTAAACTAAAGTTTTACTCATTTATCATTTCTTAATTTCCATAACATAGTCAAAATATTCCATAGAGAATATCAATATGATCCTTTCGAATTTATCAAAATTTATGTTGTATCCTAACTTGGAAAAAAAAACACAAAAAAAATGAAGTTGGACGGATCTTTCCTATGAAGTATTTTAATTATTGGATTCTCAACCACACATCGTTCACAGTCCTAATATTATTCTATTTGGATATATTAATCACATGCCTTCTGATCCTTGCTTCAACTTAATGTTTTGTTCCAGAGATCTCGCCTCTTTGTGTCTCACTCAGTGGATTGCACCTCCGATAATTTAAGGATCCTTCATTGTGCATATGTTCATTCACATCAAGGTATTTGATAGTGATACTATGATCTTCTACAAAATCATCGTATACTTCTATAAGAAACATAGAGTTCTATAAAAAGACAAAATAATCGACTGAAAGACCTAACGAGGAACAACCTTACTTCACATCTGAAAAAATGTTGTTGCGTTAGAAGGGGCATTCATTGAAGCATGTGACTTCAAAAGATATATGTTCTAAAAAAACTTGTAACTTGTATTAGTGGAATGTAAAAGTTGCAATTTGTTGTATTTCACAACGTATTATTAAGATATAATATCAGCCATTTTAAATAAAAAAATATTAATTGAAATTATTATTTAACTTTCATCTATTGAAATTACTTATTTACGACTGAAAAAATCGTGGACATTTTGTCTATAAAAATAACTTTTTTTAATTACATTTAATTGAATTTCAATTATTGTATTATATTCATCACAACTACTATAAATTCTTCATTAATTTAAAATTACACATTTCAAAATTTGGTTACAACTTTTATAGTTTACACGACAAATTCATAAGTTACCATATCTAACTTATATAGATAATATTATTCTTCTTATTCTGATAAACTTTATCTATACGACCTATAAATACTATTAATACCTAAATTACTTTAAAAAATTGAATACCCTTATAATGGATAATATTGTTTTCCTGCAAGAATTTAATTTAATTTGTACCCATAAAGGAACTTATTTTTAGTTTTGAATTTAATCGTATTTTTATACGTGTTTTCAAACATTTTAGTTTCCCCAATTATAGTAAGACTTAGTGATCATTTTGCTAAAAAATTATTTTCTAGCAATACTTAATTGGAAATTAATTAAACATAAATAATATTTCCAATAAATTTATTAAATCAAGATTATTGAACCATTTTAATAGCTGTAAAGTCATAATCTATTTTTCTATAGATAATAACAACAAGTTATTTTTCTTATAATTGGTTTAATTAATAATATCATTGATTAAAACATAGCAAATGATTCGTTCATGCGAAATTAAACACCTTTTTTCATTTACAAAATTAATTCAATTTATTTGTGCGCCAAATTCCTTATCGTAATATAAGAATAAAAATATATATTTTTTCATAATTATAATAAAGTAAAAATAACAAAATTCGGTGACTTTAGTACAATAAATGTGGTAAAACAAATAAAAACAGTTCAAAACAACGTATTATTATCAGAATCGTGAAAAACTGAAAAAAAAAAAAAAAAAAAAAAATGACAATACCAATAGGAAAACTAAAGGTTCATTAAGGATGACTGATTTACAGAAATAAATTAGTTATCTTTTTTGTGACGTATCTGAATAACCCAAAGTCTGAATGCATAACGTAGCCATAACAAGAAAAGATCTCTCAACATCTGAATGGAAGCTGAGACAGGGTCTAATTTCGATCCATCAATCTCTTCCCAATTAACAGCCACCTCTGTTATATTTAATCCAATGGCCTCAGCAATTTTAATCAACTCAACATCAAATGCCCATCTTTCAATATGTAGGTTATGAAAGAGGATTATAGCACAATCACGATTCATTAGCTTAAAACCACACTGGGTATCCAACACGGATTTAGATCCAAATAACCAAACACAAAAGTGAAACCCTTTCATGAGAACGGTTCTGAATGCAGAGCGTGCAGCAATACTATCCGTTTCAAGATGTGCTCTAGAACCACAAATTAAATCTCCCTTTTCGCTTTTCATGCTTGCTTCTAGTTTTTCAAGGTCTGAAAACTTTGTAGCGCCATCCGCATCCACAAATAATATATTTCTACCCCGAGCCCGTAAGACCCCCATTCGTACAGCCCCTCCTTTTCCTCGATTTTTTTGGAGGGTAAGAACTCTGAATTTATCAGATCCCATGGTTTTTGCTCGAGAAAGTGCGACTTCCGTAGTTTTATCTTTGGAGCCGTCATCGACTACAATGATCTCATAGGATATATCCTTTCTTTCCTCCAGATATTTGATGGATTCGTCCAACATAGGAGGTAAACGCGATTCCTCATTATAGGCTGGTATAACAACGGACAAGTCTTTCGAAGGATCATCGTTAATTGAGGGAAACTTCTTCTTTTTTTCTATAAAGATCAGCACATTAGGTGATGGAAATCAATATTAAAAATAAAGACTAACCTTCGATCATACAGTAAAACGTGTCTTCTCCAGGAAAGCATTGTATTTGAGGGTCTTGGATTGTGGTAAACACAACATAGGCTGCAAACATCCCCAAGCCCATCAATGCCAAAAGAATGCATATCAAAGTGAATTCGATGAACGACATTAATCAACGGTCGAAGACAAAAAATATATATTATTATTGATAAAATCAAATGTGTGAATAAAACGGCGATATATTCAATTCAGCAAAAAACCATCATCATTAATGAAAACATCATCACAATTGTACTTAAAAATAATAACAGTGAAGAAGTTGATGATGAACTACAGTTATGACGTCACTTTCCTTTTTTAACCAATCCTGGCCCAGTTCATATTATTAATTCATTATTATTTGTTTTTTATATATATGTTCGTCATCACAGCCGGTGACCACTGGCCAGGGACACGTATATTTAATTTGATTTAATATACTATCAACTTTGCATATTATAATATGATATTATTAATAAAATTTCGTGATTTTGTAGATTTATTTGTCATTTATTTATAAGTCATAAGTTCATAACTCATAAATTCATGTGTTTTTACAATATCTACATATAGAGCGTTTTCATACGACGTTAGTATTGTTGATACGATATATTTGCCATTTAGGGGCCTAATAAATGAAGTTTTAATTTCATAAGAATACAAACCCTTGTGTAATTAATATTAAGGAACCTAGTGTACTAATTAACGTAAAAAAGGGACAACAAATAAAAGGAACTAACTTTATACAAATATATCTCTATCTAATCCTTATTTTTATTTTTTATCATATATCTTAATCTATAGTGTATTAAAAATAGGGTTTTTATTAAATCGTTATGCAATATTTCCATATTATAAATAAAAGTTAACCATTACAATGAAAAAAATAATATATTTTTCTCTAATTATCCTACTTTTTTGTACCTAATTGATCCAAAAAGTAAATTGTGCAATATTAGACATTTCATAGAAATTTTCAGTACACATCACTTTGATTATATTTAAATATCGCTGGAGGCTGTTTATCATTGGCATAAGTTTTATTTATTTATTCTTAAAGCCATTTGATGGACAATAATAAAGATTTATTAGAAATTTATCACTTCTATGTAATAAAAGTATCAACTTCGAGACCCGAAGATAGCGTGCTCTTGATGATGCAGTTTATTTAAATTATTATATTATATATTGCCATTATTAGGGTAGTCAAAAGTCGGTTATCAATTGCCTCTCGATTAAGGTGTCCCATTACATTTGAATTAATTTTTCGAAATGCATACCCTCCACTATTTTATTTGATCTCAGCTACTCAATTATAATTTTTTTTTCTCTAAAACAACGATAACAGGTGTGACGAGAGCTTAAAGTCAATTTAATGACTTGAGGGTGGACTGATAAATTTACATTCAAATAAAGATTACATCAAAAGTACTTCCTATAAATGTATTTTAACTCGTTTCACTATTAGTAAATAGATGCATGTCTGTTGTGTAAAACGTTAGTATTTCTAATTTGAAGTATCTCCCAGTAATTCAGTAAAGCGTGTTTCAACTTTTCCCGGTCCACCATACTCTATACAGAGTAATCATATTGAGTGTATCTTACAGAATTCATAAATAATAGGACTCTATTTCATATATTAGGATTATTTTTACTTCATAACGCATTAAATTAATGTTTTTGGATATATTTTCTTTTAAGAATATATATTTTACATTCAAGATATATCTTCTGGTGTTCATGAACGCAGCGTAGTAGAAATGGCTTTTGTTCCTCATCCGCTGTAATTAAACCATTGAAGTTTTTCGTAAACTATTGAAGTATATCTCAGGCGTAACATTAACTGTTCTAAGCATTGACAATTTTTTCAGGCTTCAATCCAAGCAGAATTACTATCACATAAAGATGGAGCTTCACGAAGAAAATAATTTTCAATTTTGAAACGGGAAAACAGTATCATACTTTTGACCAATATGAAGTAAGATATTTAAAAAAAAAATCTGAAATCAGTTTTCATATAATGATATACGAGTTGTTAAAAAGACAATTAATAAAGTTATCACTAGATTTTAAAACATTTACAACCAAACCAAGAAATATCAAATGATCGATTCGATGCTACATATCTTCTGCCATATCCTGAGATATTTTCATTATTCAAATTTACGACCATTTTTTCTTTAGCTTCTTGATCGACATCATCATTGAAGAATGAAAGGGCAGCATCTTCATCAGTCAAATAACGTTAATGATGAATAAGTTTCTTCCGGGTAGCTTTTGATATTCTTTTGTCTATTTTTCCGTAAGCTTCCAATGGGGTTAACAAGCATAAATCATTATATGGTGCTTTGACTGCTAAAATACATTGGAGGCAAGACTTAACGTATATTGTTACAATCAATAAACATATATCCAATAACGCTATTTTATCTTCTTTATTTATTTTAAGCTGCTAACTTAATAAGAATAATTTCAGAGAGTATAATTGCTCTGGCCATCCAACGATCTTGGTGCATGGCACCGGGAGATCTATTTTTATCATTGTCTTCGCCTAAAATAGAATACATAGCTCTTTAAGCTCCATGTAATCATCTCCCACAATTTCTTTTGCGAGAATATTCTAATAAATCTTCAATTTCCGAAAGTGATAAGTTACTTTGTACTAATGATTGTAAGGAGTCTATTTTTTAAGGAATCTATATTTTTCCAATAATCTTTTAATTTTTGAAAGAAAGGAATATTTGGACTTGTTGGTACATTTTTGATTTTCACTTCGAAAACAATTTTTTAAATCAGTTCATGAAGATTACGACGACAAGTAAATGAAAACATTTATCTTTCAAATTTTTGCTCTAGCAGCATAACTGTAACATTAAGACGACCAGTATTTGAAGCTTTGGTATCTTAGCAGAGAACTTAGACATTTTCTTTGAGTTCCCAGTCTAGGATTGCTTTCCATATGTAAAGACAATCAGCAAACGTTCTTCTTTCATCTTCTAGTTATTCAAAGCAGGCAGTAATTTTCCATCCCAAAGTAAAGCTACAACATCTGGTACTTTGTCTTTAAAATCAATTTTTATGGCGTTCCTCGATTTTTTCTTTTGATCACTCCGTATTCTTTGGATAGAAGACTTACTAATAAGAAATTCATGAATATTCAACCCCAATGAATCAATAGTTGCTCCAAGAATAAAGACCTATATCTCTCATACTTAATTGACACTTATCTAATGCACCAACTAAGTTTTTTGTAATAAAATCTTTCTTTATCATTTTTCGGGTTATGATTTATTTGAAATTAGTTTGAACTTGTTAAGATATAAATCAGAAAAAAAATCAAACAGATTGCATATGATCTTGGAGCTCTTAGTCTGTAATTGCCCTTGAATTTAAATTCAAATAAGGTCACAATATTTCTCTTATTTTAAATTTAAAATGTATTATGTAAAACCTCACTGTCTTCAAAATATACTAAGACTTAATGGAATACTATTAGGATGAATAAAAATATATTTTGGGACACCCAACTCTCCATCAATTTCAAAAATAAAACTCTTTTACATAAATAAATATTAACATAATTACTAAATAAAGACTACAGATTTTAGCTCAACTTATTATAATATCATATCTCTAAGCTTGTAACCTTCCGATTACTTAATGTATTTATTTGATTTTTCACAATAAGTTGAGGTTTTGTGGTATTGTTTACATCGAAAACTTCCGCGGATTTTCGCTGTTGCTTGAAGCTTGTAAATCTTTCAGTGCAATAAAAATTATTTTATGTACTACATCACGCCGAAACTTGATCGAAACGACATTTTTATCTCGTCCATTTAGTTATAATAGCCGATTCTATTCAAAGAAACATGGCAAAAAAGAGAGCAATCATAGTAAGAGATGGATCAGAAAAAGAGAATGGAGTATCCAGAGATAAGAAGCCACGAATCGACAAATGTGTAATATGCCTATGGCCTAGGAACTCTGATCGTTGTTATCATAGACAGCGTGATTAAAATTCATCATTGAATCACGTTTCTTCTTTTATTTTTATTTAAATTTCAGTTTTTTTAATTTATATTTATATATACGAGTATATTACAATTAATATTAATAGTTTGTTGTAACTTTTTAAGGCTTTCAAAAGTGTTTTTAATTATGAAGATCGTTTGTATTTGTTCAATGATAATTTTTATTTTTAACAATATAATTTTATTCTTAATACGTCTGATTATTTTTATTATCATTGCCACTTTTCAATGTAGATTATAATTATGTAGTTAGATTCGATGGATATGTTGATTTAAAACAAGTATGTACAACTGTGAAGATATTTCCATTTTGTAATAAACAACTTTTAACGAAAGTATGTACAATTTGTTAAATCTTTTTATACATTGTAATCAATATAAATTAACGAGGATCCTCCATTACAGTAACTTAGCTTGGAGTTACCATAATATGTACAGTATACATCCGGAACAAATTTTATCGTTAGCAGGGCCTGGGCAGCGATAAAATGCGAGCCTTTTATTCCCTTTATGTCTGCGTCGGCTTCTATTCTTTACGTTGAATGACAGGGTCTGGAGTAAGTGCCCAAAATACCCTACCCTAAACCCCGTTCCATTTCTAATTATAGCACTACTAGACGCGCATTGATACCAATATGTATGTAATTAGTGTTGTATCAAAATAGATTTGTCAGCATTTGCGATTTGAATTTTAAATATATTTTTACAGTTTTTTAGGTTCGTAGCAACTTTTGATATTGAAGGAGGGGGGAAAATCCGAAATTTATATTCAAATAAACTTGTTTCTTGGCAAAATTTAGTGATAATTTCTTAAATGTATTTGATATTTATACTTCATGTGAGTCGATCTAATCCAGTGAAAATATAATGGTAAGGTAAACAAATCCATTTTCTTCTAATGGTTTTATTCTGGGATGAATAATAACGACTTGCTTTATTTAAAAACCAAATATTATAGATACAAAAGTTACATATGGAATAAAGTCTCCAATTTCCAAGTTTGTGTCAAATTTTAAGTTTTGAAGCTCAAATCTGAGTCCAATCTCAAGTTTTTGTAGCTTAAGTACAAGTAATTTATAGTCAAAGTCTTACGTCAGTTTAGATAGGTTTCTAATTAAGTCACAAATGACATTCAATAGGTATATTGGAAATTTAATTTCGAATTAAGTATATAATTGCCTGTATTTTCAGTGGAAAAAAATTGCTTGGTATTAATTTGTTGAAGAGAGTCACGATTAGGATAGTGCCAACATAATTTGGTACCACTAGTAAACAAAATTTCATTTTTTTGCCTTTGGATTGATATGGTCTGTTCTTGATTTTTTTTTACCTAAAGAAACTTGAAATGAACCTCTTTAACCTGAAATTTCTGCTTTTGTGGACTACAAATTGTTTATCTTAAAGAAATATCAGAAATATTTTCTTAAATATGTAACATCAATATGATTTAGTGTTATTTTTCTCCTTGAAAGATCTAAATAAGAGAAAAAAATAAATATAAAATAAAGTTTGAGAAGTACAAAAATATAACAAACAATTGATCCTTTCTTTAGAAGTCTAATAAATTCCTCAGTTTTGATCAAAATTATAAAAACTAAAGTTTATCATAAAGTGAAGACATTCAACTTAAGAATATAAAAAAGGACACATTATAAATAATTAATATCATAAAAGTTATTCAAGATTTATTTTTTGAAAACATATTACTTTTTCTATTTAAACTAGAACAGCTTATTTATTGTTTTAAAAAATGTTTCTCTCTATATACCACAAAATCAAAAAAGATTATTATTATGTTTCTCGAAGTAAACGCAATCAGGAACCCACCATATCAATTTAAGGGTAAATAATTGATGAGTAGAATTATTATTAAGTCATTTGCTTATAATTAATTGATTCATTGGAACTTAACCTAACTTTATCAACGGATAAATAATAATTGCTTTTTAATGGATTTGAAGTTTACCTTTTTATTTTATTTATATATTTATAAAGCTAATAAGTTTTATTAATGGTATATGAAATGTAGGAAACAAAAGTAGAAATGTTTAGCTATAAAGGTTAGTTTTATGTTTTTCGAGGTAGAAGCAACCAGAAACACACAAACTCAATCCAAGTACAAAGATTTATTAACCATGTGTTACGAAGGTATATTTTGAAAGACCAATTGTATGAATTTTTGAAGAGAAATAAGGAAGATTCAGTAAAAATATAATTACTGATAATTCCACAAATTAATTATAAGAAGAAAAAAACCAAAGTATCTAATAAATAATTTTTTGTTTTGTTAATTAGAGTTAAATAAGTCGAATAACAATAACCGTTGATTTACACATAACATAAGCTTTAATGGGTACGGATAATTAATTAATTACATACAATGGAGATCGAGAGAGCCAGCCATTATTACATATAATAATAAGATACTTATATTTATTTATTTTTATATGATAATTATAATACAGACATAATGAAAAAGTTATAATAAATGCCCTGTTTTAAAATATAGATTTTATAAATAAACAAAAATAAGGTTTTGTATAAATAATGAATTAATTATCTATTTTAAGAGAAACAAATCTAAACCATGCAATAGCGATAATAATGCCTCAAAAATATATATATGTAAGAACTAAAAATGTGTTACAATATGAGTTATAATTATATAATTATGTGCGAACAATTCTTCCCTCATCTTCATTATTATTCCCATAATTATCAATCATGTTTTCTCATTCGTTTATTAATATGGAAGAGAGAACAAAAAAATAATATATATAATATAACATTTAATAAATTCAATGTTATAATTATTATTAAGCTAATAATTAATTAATAAAACATAATGATCCCGTATACATTAACAACTCTGATCAAACATTTAAAAGTTTTAAATCAAATGTGGAGGCGAAGCAAAGAAATAATAGAAAAATAATAATGAAACAATACATAATCCGGCATATAACTAATTAATTATAATTTATAAATACTCATTCTTTTTTACCATTCATGCAATTAATGACCTATCTTCTTCTACGCCTTCCTAAATTTTGTAACATATTATTATTTTGAAGTATCATTTGATTCCTGCTTCGGTTTCTCATTCGAAGATTCACTTGCTTCCTGAGCTTATTTCGTAAAACGTCGATGTTGTTAGAAATGGAGAGGGAGGGCCCTCGTTTCTGTGGAGGTGAATATTGAAGCATCATCGGTGTTCCAGATATAATTCCTTTTTGATAATCAGTCGCAAAGTAATCCTATAATTTAAAGTAGAATGTTGGGATTAATAAATAATTATTTAACGAATCTGTTATCTAGTAATATGATTTTCTGACGCAATTTTATGGAGATACTTAATTTTTTTTAAAAGCCCCCAAATTATGAAAAGGAAGACTATGATAATATAAATTTTATTATGTAAAAACATTTTCAAGACCCACCAAATTTTTTTGGTCTAAAAACCCGCCTGGTAATTGCTCTTTTTACATAATTATTCACATATTGATGGAAAGTCGGAAGATATAAACCTTCTAAGTAGTTATACCCAACCTTTTCAACACTGCCGAGCCTTATAGCATTTTTAAAATATTCTGCCGTATAAAATATGTTTTACTTATTATTTATGTAATATCTCGCGGAGCCCAATAGATCACCGGTTGGGAACCAATTCTTCAGTGAGACAGATTACATTATGCACATTGTACAGTGTCGGTTTCAGAGCATGCGAAGACCGATGAAAAATAGAGCTGCTGAGTTAAATTATTCATGCAATTTAAACATTTTGATCTTCTTAATCTCAAGGGCGAGGGCCCCTTACTTTGCACTTTAACAAATGCCTCTAAAAATTTATTGGGTCTACATGATAAAAAAATTAAATCAGGAAATGACCTATTATTACTTAGTAAAGAGGAATAAATGTTATGTCGGTTTTGTATATACTGATTGTGATGAAACAAAGACTTTTTTTAAGTATGCCATAGTGGATTTGTTTTCAGAATGTGTGGGTGGGGCTGTCATCGATGTACAGTGAGACAAAACGTGTTGTTGCTTGCACTTTATTTTCATATTAGTTTCCAGACAATATAGTATTAAAAATGCTACTGAGATTATATAGATAAACAAAAAATTGAGGTAATCGATCATGGGTCATCAAAATGATTTTAAGAGTAAAAAATATTTATTTTATCTTCTAGATGACATTTAGTCAATTAAGTATTTATATTTGATTCATTAACACAAAGCCTCTATCGACTAATGACTCATACATTTCAATTTGTAATAATAGTTAACAAATACATATTATGTGTAACATCCCATAGGTACTTTAAATTAAACAACATAACCCCTGACTTCATACACGTAGGCGTACAAACATCCACCCATGCTACACCTGTGCCTTTATGGCAAATATCCCCCCAATTTAAATATGTAAAGATTTTCAAATACTAGGAATCTGAGAGAGTCCTAAGATGAGGCCAGAATAGAAGATCTGATTGGTTGTGAAGAGAAAAACGTCATAAAGAAAGACTGGATCAGACGTAATCTAACGCCTAAAACGAGAGAGCGCAAGTTTCAAATAATATGTATTCTAAAATAAGTTACAGTAGAATTATTTATTATCCCCATTTCTTCTTTTTTGGGGTTTGGACTGTCAGCTGACAAATTCTCCGGATCTTTCGGAATGGTTCAAGATAATGATATAATAATATATTGTTTGAATTATTTTTTCTTTAAGTAAAAGAAAAGGAAGTAGGATTGCCATCATGAGGGATCTCCGGAAAAATGGTGAGTTGCTTAAAAGGTTTTTCTTCAACCTGTCGAGGGATTCTTTTGGAAACTTCAAACTTGGATGTTAATTATCTTGTGCCTCTCTTTGTAAGGAAGCTCCATTTTGAATCCTTCCCTTAAAGGCAGAGGGACCCAGACATCCTATTTCATATTGATTCTTTAACATTCAATTCCCAGGATTTGCTGAGTTATTATTTAATTTAATTTAATTTGTTTCATTTTTTGTCTTGTATCTCTCTCTTTCTGTCTGTCTTCCCCACTTTATTCTCTTTTTAACAATTCATGACCCATCTTCTTTGTGTAACTTTGTTTTTACAAGTATAGCGTTATTTTTTAATACGATAATAGCTTATGTATAATGTTAGTAGCAGATATTCCAAAAAAATAGATAAAACTTCCTTAACTTAGTTAAAAGAATTGAAAATCATTTGAGAATCACCATTCTAATTCAATATGTAGTTTTTGTCATATATATAACACTAGTTATCAATGAATGATTAGATACATCGGCTACAAATTAATGTCATTAGGGAAATATCAAATAGATATGTGGTTGGGTCAATAGAAAATAAAACTTGAACAAAAATTAAGAAATTATCAATAAGTTTTTGATTTTACTTCATAAATATTCATAAACGCCCATATATTTCATGGCCCATAGTTCTGCCAACTATGGGGTCTATATTAGAATTTCTGGAGGGGGTTAGCCATAATTTAGAGCCTTAATTTGATTTGACAAAACTGTCTATGTCCTTTTAAAAAGAATCATCGAGGGTGGGAATTTTTGTGATCTTTAAGTGTAATTTGGGCAGCTTCAATGGGTCCATAATAGTAATTGATCATTAGAAATAGAACATATGTAATCAATTCAAAAATACAGACTAATTTTTCATGAGAAAAGTAATTCTTTTTTGCTTTTGTGATGACAAGTGACATAGATCATTCTATAGCAATGCTTCTCAAACATTTTGTTATATATCTCGAAGTGCATTAACAGATAACCAAAGCAAAAGGGGCTCACTCTTAATTTTTTTTTGTCTTATTTACTTAAAGTCTATAAGTTATAGAGAACAGAAACGGACATTTTGAGGTGAGCTATTTTGCGTAATCATGAGCATTGCTGATGTTGGCTACTTTAGAGGCCCATACAACCTTGTTTCATAACAATGAATACCCTTTTTTCTTCATTGTTATTAAGAAATATATTGGATGTCAAAATAGAACAAATAAAGAAAAGACAGTCTATCCAAAATGTATCCCTCTATTTGCTATGGTTATTATATATATGACCTTAAAATGTATTAAAAATGTGTAATTACATCTTTATACAATCTTATTTCCATATTGTAGATAATAATATATATATATATTACAATGAAAATATTAATATATTTTGTTAAATTATCCCAACTTTTATCCATAATCTATCAAAAAAAGAAAAAAAGTAGTCATATTTAGTACATATTACTTGAGTATAATTTAATATCAGTGTTTATTATTTGCATCAAGTAGTATTGAACGCAGATATCAAGTTTTGTTTCGATTCTTCTAGCCATTCATGAAAATTTATTGGAAATCTGTTCCTTATATGTAGTAAAATATCAACTTAGAGCCCCCAAGATGGCGTCTCTTTCAATTATAATCCAATTTATGACGTCAGTGAAAATACTCTAATATTTAATCAAATATAATTTAAAAACTTTTTTTACACAGCTTAATAAGTTGTGTAACAACGTACAATAATGTAAAATCATGAACGGTTAAGAAAAGGTTTCGTGTCGTAAAGCTTTAGGACAATTATTTTATTTTCCCGTATATTCAAGTTCTCAACTTTGAGCCGATTAATATTTTTTAGTTATGCTTTTATTTATTAACAACATATATTTTCTTATAGACTTTACAAAAATATTTTTATTTGTATAAAGTGAAAAGAACTAATCAATACTAATTTGGCTATTTTTAACTTTTGCTACAAAATTGAGTTTAAAAGTCTCTAAAATCAGAACAAAAAATTGTCATACAGATAAAATTCTTATGAAATTTTATTATAAAAAGTACAACCTTTTTAAGAAATTAATTTATAAATCAATCAATAATTTTATATTAGATTGATTGAAATGTAATCCATAATTTATGTTTTAGAATGTATGTAGACAGTTCCCTATCATTTTGGTATGAATTTGTGATCTATTCACCTTCATTCATTATAGTGATGAATGTCTGAGATAATATATAACTACGATATTAAGTAATATATAATTCATATTAAGGAGCAGTTAAAAGCATAAATTTATCGGAAGCAAGTTGCATCTTTCATGCATGATTGATATGGTTGTTACAAACATATACATAAAATATCAGGCTACATTATGTGCATGAACTCTTTTGCATCGTGATTTACTTTCTTCCAACAATTCTGATCAAATAAATAATTATAACATCAAAAATAAAGGAACTGCTGATTTTAGTGAAGTAAAATCTTTTTTCATGACTAAGAGCTTCTATATCAAAAGTCATCAAGTTCTGTTATAGTCGTGTTATATTTGTCTATTTATTTGTTTGAGTACCTAGTGTCATCTTTGCCCAGATTGTTAGTGTATTAAGGACTATATAGAGTTTTCACTGACCTCATAAATTGTATCTATATTGAAGGCTACATCATATTTGTTATTATTACTACATGAAAGGGTCAAATTTCTAATGCATCTTGATGAAGCTTTATCAAATGGCTTTAAGAATAAAATAAAAGACTCAACAACTGCCTTAAATACTACTTGATTCTAATGATAAGCAATGAAATTTGAATTAAATTAAAGTAGTATGCACTAAAAATTCCTATGATATAGCCAGGACTGTACACATTTTTGTTTTTAGAACGAAAAATATGATAATTAGAGAAAAAAAAATTTAATTCATTCCATTTTAATATATTTTTGATAGACAGTATAGTTTAAGTCCTTTAATCTCTATGTGTCAACTTTTTATACCCAATTGTTCACAATATTTCTAAATATGAATGAAAAAGGATCTTGTTGTTATAAAACTTACTTGTTTAGGCCGCCAAAATGACAGACATCAACATTGCTCACGTCATGGGAAAATTCTCTATTGAAATGATTAACATTGCATATCGTCTGAACACTCTCTGTTCTTTGCTAAATTTTAGAACTTGAATTAAAAAGTGGTGAACTGTACCTTAATATATCAGTTTCAAATTTGGGATTTTATTTATTTATAAAAGACATATTTTTGAGATGACCTTTTTTATAAGATATTCTCACAGATGTACATTCTGGTAATAACTTCCACTGATTACTAATCTTCTAATTGGTGGACTAAGAATCTTTTTTAGCAAAATATCAAAATCTTAAGAACGCTAATTACTAATTTTCATTTTTTCAACTATCAATACTTTTGAGTTAGTGATGTCCAAATAAAAAATCTTGTTCATATAATTATTATTTTTCTTGCTCGACAAAATTATCTTTAGCTAACGTGGATGATTCTAACAGAACAAGAAAGTAATGACTCTCAAATATTGCAAACAGTTTCATTTGGTCCTCAATAATTTGAGTAAGATATGTATGTACCTGTGGTAGCACTTATGTAGGAACTATTCTGGGCAATGGCATCACACACTCTTTACTCTTATTTAGATGCCTGCGTTCGTATTCTTACTTACTTCGGGATAAACTAGTTAAGAAGACTTCATATTTTTGTCTCTAGTTTCTCTCACTAACTGTGCTAACCAAAGATACCAATAAATGGACAAACTATTAATGCTGTTGTCTGGGTCAAGTCGGCTTGTTCTAGCCTACTCTTCGAGATCAATTGAGGAAGAACTGGTCCCAAAGCTAGGAACTTTATTCTAGAAAAACGGCCGCCGAGACAGCCTGGTACCAATCTTCCCCGATCTGTTATACATTGATTTGCATTAGCAAATTAGCGTTAGCAAATCGGTGAAACTAAAGAATCAGCAGAATGACCAAGAAAATTACTAGATTGGGGTTTAGTGGACTAACAAAAAATAAGTGGGTGCCTCTGGAGATTTTTTTGTTATTAAATATCCCCATTTTTTTACAATTTTGCTTATTTTTCATCAAACTTTCCGACTGATGTCTCATTTTTTAATACTGGCATTTCACTCTTAAGAAAGGGCCCGTTAAATATGTACAAGAAACAATGGTTGAAGAGAGCAAAGTTTAGGGAGCAAGATATTTATTACTCTTTGTTGTGTTTTATATGCTCAACTTGTACTATCCCATATTCCATGGGATTGTAAATCCTAAGCACTTTCTATCATGTGGTTTTGTTGTTGTTTGCAACTTGATCAATGTTTTTATCTTGTAAAGCTATTGGTTTATTTTTGAGGAGATAACATCTAAGTATTAAGTGTAACGTTGAGTGTGTGGACTCATGACTGACGGAGAGGGACATTGAAGAGCTTTTGGAGAGTTATAACGGTGATTCCCTGTTGGACTCAGAGTAGAAATGAGGATCGAAAATGGAGTAATTCGATCCTACGTCCTTGCTTGTCGTTTAGGTCTTGACCAGCTACCAGGAAGCTCCAACATATTCTATCCATAAGATTTAGTCATTCTCATTGGCCAGTGAATATCAATCATTGATTGATTGGGTCCTTCTCTTCTTCAAACGTTATTTCTCTTTCTATTTTATTCACTTATTGGGCAGTTGGATTTATGTTAAAACGGTTCTAATAGTAGTTCGAGTCACCTATTAATTAATTATTAATTGCAATTTTTTTATCGCTTGATGTTGAAAATATGGATAAATTATACTCATATATTTCAAAGTCTAATGCTGAACAATTCTAAAATGTATTTATTATCTTTAAAACTTGAGTTATGTTTGTTTAAAGTTGAAAACTTTTTTTTCAGAGGATCATAGCTCTAAAAAAGATAAATCCAGAAAGTGTAAAAATATCTCATTTGATAGCTGAAAGTCTGAACTATAATTTAACAAAACCTCCATTAAGAAACCCCTCTATATCTGTGTAATATTTCAAGGATACAGCTCATTTTTGAATTTATCTTATAAGATCAATTAAGAGGCTCAATTATTCTCAAAAAACGATTAATTTTTACTTTAAATTGTCATTTGCATCGAAATTTACAATGATGCTGTGCATTTTATCGATAACGATATTAATGATATATCTATTTTCTGTTTCATAAAATTATCTAAACTACGTTTCTTAACTAAATATTTATTTTTAGAGGTTCCACTTTTCGAAACATCTCCTGTGAGTAGAAAAGAGCAGTACTAATTGAAGCTTAAATAGATTCAAATTGCTGGAAATTTTGTACAAGGAACACAAATCAAATAATATATATTTTTGATTTTTTTTTTCAATGTGGTATGAACGTTGTTTAGTAGTTTTTCTACCTATCTTAGAATAGTGGTGCCTTCTTGCGTTTATTATAGTTTACTAGCAGTTTATATATTTTTTTTTATTACGAAAGATAGTGACTTCACAAAATTGGCAATATTAATATTGATATTACAGCTTAAGTACTATTAAGTATGGTATGAAATGCAACGGTGTGCGCAGGTTGTGGGATAGAGTGGCTAAAAGAGCTGATAGACCCTGAATATCCACATTTCCAAAAAATTTAATGTTTCAATTTTTTTTTCCAAAAAAAATAATTTTCTTTCAATACCTATTGAGTTTTGATTTTTTTTTCTAAAAGTGTAATATTTATAATTTAATTATTGAATTTTTTTTCCAAAAAATTTCATTTTTTTGAATAGCTTTAGATTTCTGAATTTTTTTTTCTAAAATTTTTTTCCAAAAAAATTAATTTTTTGTGAACAACTGTGCAATTTTTGATTTTTTTTGTGAATACCTATGTATTTTTAAAATTTTTGCCCACAAGATATTATTTTTCTTGTTAACAGCTGTGTGCTTTTGAAATTATTTTATTAAGAGCTGGGGATTTTTGAAATTTTGTCCAAAAATGTTTAGTTTTAGGATTTTGTTTCAAAAAAATTCCAGGCCTCCCCAAAATATATTCCTGCGGGCGCCCCGGAAATGGGTGGCAAAAATTGGATGTTCTTTTGAACTTTGAAAAAAAAAAAATCAAGCTGAGTTAATATTAATTAAATTTATTTATTGTTAATAGAAAGAGGATGCCTCTAAAATTAATTTTTTTTTCGTTGACATATATTAATTATAAAGTGTGAAATATTTTCGTCTAATCTAATTGATGGAAGGTGTTGAGTCTATTGAATTTCCTCAATCCCAATCCGTGTATACTGTATAGCATAATCATACATTGTTACGTCATCATGTTGTATATATTTAAGTGACAATATATGTATGTTGGAGAAATTTTCTCCATCTGAGACAACAACAGTAGGTAAATATATATGTACGTAAAAGTGAAGGGGAACATATAATAAGTCTGCTAACAGCATTTCCAGGTGGAACAATCATCATTTCCTGGATGATGTTGATAATATTAGTTTATTACACTTTTATTTCTTTGGATTGACTGACTATTGTTGTGTGTTGTTTTAATGTTAGGATTCTCCTTCTGAATGATTTTACAACCTTTTAACTTATGTTGGTAGTATCAAGTAGATATTATGTAGATTTAGCTACGAATATACTAATAACTTGGAGCCATTTATATTTTTTACGTTCATTTTCATGATTTTACTCTGGAGGACAACCTAATATGATATGTTGGTAGTTGTCTCAAGTAGATTTAAGTATTATAAATATACTACTATATTTCATTTTACCAGGGCCGGCGGCCTTTTACTACTACGGGTGCAGTGACCTCTGTACTTAATATAAGTTATTTGAGAAAAATGAGAAGTTTTTCTAAAAAAATAAGGAGGAAAAAACTTCATTAAATGAAACATGGACACAATTTAATGAGACAAAACTATAACAAAAAAATCTTTTGTAAAAAAAAACAACCACATTAATATTAGAAACTCCCGCTGAAAATTTCTAAAAAATGTAATTTTATAAAAAAATGAAAAAAAAAAAAATGAAATTTTCATGCTAAAGCCCCAGTTATTAATTATTATCCTTATCCCCTCTTAGATTGAAATTTAGTCCTCGTGTAATCCGTTTTGCATAGGGCCTCGTAATACCTAAACCGGCCCTGCATATTAGATTTTGTAACCATGAACGGTTTCTACATTGTATTTTATAGGACGACCATCAATTCTCTTTTGACTGGACATGCCCTCTTTTATATTATGTCTGGAGCATCTGGGGACTTTTTTTTTTTAATAAGTGAATGAAATGTCCTCTTTTTGGAAATCTAAATATGCTCACCCTAACCACTTTGCCATATAATAATAGGTATTATAAACTTAAATGTAATACTCCGACTCTTTTCCTTCTCTCTATTCCAGAGAGTATTGCAAAAGTAACTGTTAATTGCTTAACACATTTGTATTTGAAAATGGAGATTTCTCTTTTACGTATATATTCTTGAGCATTTTTGAATCTACTTCCAGCTTCATGGATCTATTAGGTCAGCTGGTTGAATCATAAGTATGTATGTTTGTATTATTTGGAACAACGGTATCTCGTCATAATCCTATTATATTTGTGTAAGGAGGAAGAGGAGTAGATATACTTTCATATACGTGTGTAGTTTCTCCAATCTAACCTGCAACTATTACGAGTCGAATACGTAGTACATAGGAGACGACTACCTAGTCATGATTTTAACATAATTATTTATAGTAAATTGTACATCGAAATATTATCAAATAATAGTCATTAGGTAACGTGCACTCTTTTGCCAAGCAGTGGTAGTTTTTTGGAAAAAGGAAGGAAGCCGCATCGCGTCGTTTTTGTTATTTTTTTCTTTATTTTCTTCTTTTTGACGAATTTGTATTTGATATAATTCAAGGCACGGTTTCATACACTTACTTATATTGTAGAGATCTAAGGTAAGGATCTATTTTTTTCTGCTTCTTTTTATACATTTATTCATGTACAAATATTTCTTTCTTTCTTTTATCAATGATTCATATACATAATATTTAAAATTGGGTAAATTTCTTTTTCTCTTGTTGTTCTTTTAATTCAATTTTGATCAATTAATGAATTGTGAGATGGGAATCGATTCTTTTTAACAATTATTTTATTTCATCTTACTCTTTAGTGTCATGTTACACATCAAATTATTAATTATTAACAGATAAAAGGGAAAATAAAATGATTGTAGAACGGTAAAGAAAAGATTTTAATGTTAATTTGAATAATTGGACGTCATTTTCTCCCTCCGAGCTATCATTTCGTTTCTTTATTTTGTTTTATCCATCAATAAATATTATACATATACATTTATATGATAAATTGTCTTGTTTGTTCATAAAGCGGTTTGATTTGTGGTTAAATCCCATAATGTTTACGTCGAAAATATATGTTAATCATATTTATATCATTTGCGGACAGACTTTCACTCAAATCGACGGGAATTATTTTCATTGCTAATTGATTTTCTAATAATACGTAGAAAACTTATATTTTATGCACTAATAATAATAATGGTCGCTGCAAAAAGGCTTAAGGGAGTGTAATCAAGGGTTATAATGCCATGATTCCCTAAATTATCATATGCCAATAATTATGTAGTGTATAAATGCCAAATCTCAAATATCACTTTTAAATTTGGGGGAGGGGACTATTCAAGGGTGTTATAACATATATTGTGTAAAATCAGAGGAGGCATTTTGAAATGTCCTTCTCGCCTTGTACATCCGTTTTGTTATGCTTATACGTGTATTTATACATAAGTGTGAGGTTTGCTCCTAGTTCACTCTATCCAGTATTTCTCAAACGTTGTGCTCCGTAGAATTGTCAGGTGATCTAAGCACAATTTAATTTTTCAATCGTTTTGGTTCTTTAGCATATTGGTTGAGTTTTTGAGAGAGGGGCACATACTCCTCCTTTCACCCTCAAGATATATTTATTATACCATTCAACAAAATTAATGTTGGTTGAAACCCATATTTATTTTTGTTATTTAAGCCGTAGAACACGAAAATGACCATTATAATATTTAACAGATATAGAATGGCCTTTAGATCCTTCGATGTAAAGAAATATATAGATGAAAATAAAATTTAAAATCAATTGATAAAAATATTGCAACATATGGAAGGTTAATTATTTATTATTTTATCTTGATTACAATTCTTAAGAAAATGTGTCTTTGGAAGTTATTTTTTTTCATAATTTTTTTAATTGCTTTATTTGTATTATAGATAAATTAAAAGAATAAACCTTATATTACAAATTATAAAGATTTGCTTAAAAAAAGTCTAAACTAATTAATTTTCTTATGCAATGTTTAATATATGAGTATTGGAAAGCTCCGAAATAAAATATAAATAAGTGGATTAGATGACTAAATTTGTAATAAATACTAATCAAATGAAGCATAATAAATTTTGAGTTAATTTCGTTGCCTCTAAAATATTAGTCACTTATTATAATTAGTCAAATAATTGACTTAACTATATTTAATTTCGGAGCATTTTCCATGTAACCTTACATTCCTTATATAGTAAATATTCTATGAGAAAATTAAAAGCTGAACTGAAAAAATCAATCATAATGGACATTTTAAGTTGTAAAATAATTTTTATTCTTTAGTTTCATCTATACTATAAATCAAATTAAAAATAAAAGGTTAGCTTCCAAATTAGATCCTTCTTTTTACCCTATTATTGTATGATTAGACGGATTTAGTAGGAATTTTAATCTTAAATATAACTTAATAAATCATTAACTTTTCATATGCTGCAATGCTTTAATCAATTTATTTTAAAAATCATTTTAAAGGTCACACATACGTTTATTGAAGGTTTTAGTCGGTGGATAAAAAGGCTGTTGCATAGTGTTAAATACTTAGTACGTAATTTCAAACTCTGTCTTTATTAATGTGAGGTGGGGGGCACAGCTTGATCCTCAAGATTTGTAAAAAATATATAAAATAATATATACATATTACAAATATACTCATACATATCTATGCATGCTAGTAAAGGTAAAATATCATTAAAACTTATATTCGTCAGATGGTTGGTAGAGGAGAGTCAATAGAAATGTGGCCCTTCTTATCAATAAGACCAATTACATATATTATAGTATGTGCAATCTCTTTTTCCGGCATACAAGCAGGAATAACTGCATATGTATTATGAATATGCCTATGTAAGTATATAATTACCACATGATGTAGTGTACTGTATCTTGTCTTAAAGTAATGAAATTTGTGTCACACGTTATAGTTTGATAATAATGTATTAACTATTATAATCATGTGAAATTGATTGATTGTATCTACTACATATGTACTTCTTTTCGTCAATGGTGGTGATCATAATTCATTATTGTAATTTTATGCATTAATTCGACTTTTTCATTGAAATACATATATACATCTACCGTTCAGTAGTCAGATCTTCGGATCAGTTACAAAAATGAGAGTCAGTTCTATATAGGATAAATACACTTTCGATCCGTACTACTTATGTACCCTACATAATATCATTATAAGAAAGAGAGATCATAATGCAAGTGAGTACAAAAAACATTCACTTGTGAAATAGAGAATGTATCTCATATGTACATAATATATGTTAGGTAGTTTTTTAGTTGAAGAAATCATATTAGTAAATGTTTATAGGGCTTCTCTCCACACCCACAACAATCGGCTTTCTACGCACTCCTCTTTGGCTTACTCTACTAGTTATAGCGGAGGGAGTGTAAGCTGCCTCTCCTCTCTCTCTCTTTCTTGTTTGGCAGTTTTACTCTGTTGAAGTTAGACTCTGTATTTTGTGTATATGTATGTGATGACTAAAACCGCTCTTTCACTACGAAATCATCACCACCCGGCTTTATTATACTAAAATAAGCTAATTTTGTAGTTATTCTTATTATTGATTCTCTTTTTTACACCTAACTAAGTGTCATATGTCCAGAATAACCAATTATGGTAATCAAAATATTGTTTTTTTGCATCTATTATTTTTCTTCGTATTTGACTCCATTTTTTATTTCGTTTCTTCCAGGATCAACCTACGTGGATTGGAAGCCTCGTAATTCTTCCCTTATTCAACCTGAGCCCCCACCCCCCATACCAGACGAAAAGAAAAAAGAAATAATGGATAGGGATAAAGTATGGGTCTCTGAGCCAGAGCAGGGATTCATACTGGGCCGAATCGTCGATATAACGGATGATGGGGTCTCTATTCAACCCATTAATGATAATAACGATGAGTTCAATTATAATAGTAAGGCAATCTCTGCATCATTTGATCGTTTGTATCCATCGGAGGATGATGAAGCAAGTGATGTGGATGATAATTGTGGATTAATGTATTTAAATGAGGCCACTTTACTACACAATGTTCGTGTTCGCTATGGATTGGATAAGATCTATACATATGTGGCCAATATCCTTATTGCCATTAATCCATATAAGGAAATTAAAAATCTTTACTCGTCCAAAACTGTTGGGGAATACCGAGGAAAGTCTCTTGGTACTATGCCTCCTCATATTTTTGCAATCGCTGATAAAGCATTCAGGGATATGAAAGTCTTGAAAAAAAGTCAAAGTGTTGTTGTGTCTGGAGAATCAGGAGCTGGTAAAACTGAATCTACAAAATACATACTGAAATACCTTTGTGATAATTTTGGAAGCAAAGGTAGGGGGCTGGAAGAAAAAATTCTAAATGCGAATCCAATTTTGGAAGCTTTTGGAAATGCAAAAACTACGAGGAATAATAATTCATCAAGATTTGGAAAATTTATCGAAATTCACTTTGATACATCTTGTAAAGTGGTTGGTGGATATATTTCACATTATCTTTTAGAAAGAGCTCGAGTTACTAGTCAAAGCTCGGAAGAAGAAAGAAATTATCATATTTTTTATCAGCTATGTGCTGGTGCGCCTTCGGATCTTAAAAATAAGCTTCACCTAGGATCTGTTGAAAAGTTTAGGTACTTGAAACATGGTTGCACACGATATTTTGGTTCTTCTTCTATACCTTCTGATCGTTGTTCTGCGGAATTTAAACGCCTAGGACCTCTTAAGGATCCAAACTTGGATGATGTGAAAGACTTTTTAAATGTTGATAAGGATTTGAGTAATCTTGGAATGTCGGAATTAGATCGTTTAGATGTTTATACAGCTATTGCTTCCGTTTTACATATCGGTAATATCTCTTTTGAGGATGATCCTGATGACAATCGTGGAGGATGCCGTGTGACGGAAGACTCTGAAAACTCCCTTAATATCACTGCTGAGTTATTAAAACTTGATACGGATGAACTAAGAAGGGCTTTAACAGCTAGGGTCATGCAAGCAACGAAAGGAGGTGGATACAAAGGAACAGTTATTATGGTTCCTTTGAAAGTTCATGAGGCATCTAATGCTCGTGATGCCCTTGCAAAAGCTATTTATTCACGTCTATTTGATTATATAGTCAAAAGAATCAACAATAGTATCCCTTTCGAAAAATCTGCCTACTATATTGGGGTTTTAGATATTGCTGGCTTTGAATACTTCACAGTTAACAGTTTTGAACAATTTTGTATTAATTACTGCAATGAAAAACTTCAACAATTCTTTAATCAACGAATTTTAAAAGAAGAGCAAATGCTTTATGAGAAAGAAGGCCTTGGAGTTAAAAAAATAAGCTTTGTTGATAATCAAGATTGTATTGATCTGATTGAGTCAAAAGGAAATGGTGTATTTAGCTTACTTGATGAGGAATCTAAATTACCTAAACCTAACCATCAACATTTCACAAATGCTGTTCATGCGCAGAATACGGGCCATTTCCGATTGTCATTGCCTCGAAAGTCTAAACTCAGAGGGCATCGTGAAATAAGAGATGATGACGGATTTTTAATTCGACATTTTGCTGGAGCTGTATGTTATCAAACAGCTTCGTTCATCGAAAAAAATAATGATGCCTTGCATGCATCTTTGGAGGCACTGGCTGTCGAAGAGTCTCAAAATCCTTTCATTCAAAGTTTATTTGCATCTGCCAGGTCCACTTCCGGTTCTATGAAAGGAAAGTTGACTTTTCTTTCTGTTGGAAATAAATTTAAGTCTCAACTGGAAGAATTAATGGATAAATTAAGGTCAACAGGAACTAACTTCATTCGATGTATTAAACCCAATGGTAAAATGATTCCACAGCTATTTCAAGGAGGATCTATCCTCTCCCAACTGCAATGTGCAGGAATGGCTAGTGTTCTTGAGCTTATGCAACAGGGATATCCATCTCGTACATCTTTTTCTGAACTTTATAAGCTTTATAGTGGATATCTTCCTCCTGAATTAACTCGCCTAGATCCTCGACACTTCTGTAAAGTTTTATTTAAAGCACTTGGATTAAATGATGAAGATTTTAAATTTGGGTTAACGAAGGTTTTTTTTCGTCCCGGGAAATTTGCTGAATTTGATCAGATGCTAAGATCGGATCCTGAGAACTTGAAAGAGCTCATCAAAAAAGTCAAACATTGGTTGATTCGTAGTCATTGGAAGAAAGTTCAATGGTGTGCTCTCTCAGTTATTAAACTGAAAAACAAAATAATATATCGAAGAAATGCTCTCGTTATCTTGCAAAAGACTTTAAGAGGTCATTTGGCTCGTAAAAGACATGGCCCCAGATATAGAGGAATCTTAAGAATTAAGAAGTGTGAAAGTCAAATTCAAGAGATTTCTCGACTTGGAACAAAGTTAAAGAACTCTCACTCATCTGATATTGGTTTGGAATTGACTTCAGCAATTGCTCACATAAAGGCCAATGATAGGATTTCTGAAAAAGAAATTGATAAGACGTATAAATCTCTTGTAGCTAAAATTGATCAAGAGCTTCGTTTAGTAAAGGAATCTCTTCAGAAGCAAAGAATGGCACAAGAAGAAGCCATTAGACTCAAGAAAGTACAAGAAGAGATGGAGCGTCAACGCAAAATCAAGGAAGCTGAGGATAATAAAAAACAAGCTTTTGAAGAGGAAATCCGACTCAAGAGTGGCATGGAGGCTCGCAGAAAGGTAGAGGAAAAGTCACGGATTGAACAGTACGAAGCTGATAGAATTGCTGCAGAAAGACTTCAAACAGAACTAGATAAGGAGAATGCTAGACTCCGTGAGCAAATTGAACAAGAGCGTAGAGATCATGAATTGGCTCTTCGACTTGCTACTGAATCGAATTCTGTGGTGGAAGAGGACAGTGGTTATCAGGCACAAGGTCCTCTCAAAAGGTCTACACTCGTTCATAGACAAAGAGAGGAACACGCTCATAGAAAGTATGACTTATCCAAATGGAAATATGCTGAGCTCCGTGATACTATAAATACATCTTGTGACATAGAGCTCTTAGAAGCCTGTAGAGAAGAGTTCCATCGCCGCTTGAAAGTATATCATGCCTGGAAAGCAAAGAACCGTAAAAAAAATGACGGAGATTCTACAACCTTCGATGATCATATGCGAGTACCAAAGTCCATTCTTGAAGAAGCTTCTAGAATTAATTCCATTGCCTCAACAGCATCATCCAACTCCGCTAATGTCTCTAATAATAAACAGCGATTTTTCCGAATTCCCTTTGTACGGCCTGATACTGGTAATAAGGGATGGTGGTATGCACACTTTGACGGAGATTGGATTGGTCGTCAAATGGAGATTCACCCAGAAAAGGGTCCTGTACTTTTAGTCTCAGGCAAAGATGATATGCAAATGTGTGAATTAAGTTTGGATGAGACTGGACTTACAAGAAAGAGAGGTGCTGAGATTTTAGAACAAGAGTTTGAGAAAGAATGGCTTAGAAATGGAGGATCTCCCTACATTCGACCCTCAGATCGAGAGCAACAACGACACCCTCATGCAAATCACAAGGTGGCTGCTCGATAAAAAGATACTTGTGAAAACTATGTCTTGTTCAAGTCTCTCCATGATATTTATGATCGAAAGAAAGTAATTGTGCGTAAAGCGTAATAATTTGCAATACAGAGATCCTCTTTTCCCGTACTTTTTTTAAGAGTTGTATGTTCAATTAATTAATATTAATGTTATCAATCGCAGCTACAACTCACTCTCAACCATATTTTTTTGTTATTCCTTTATTGATCAATACATATTATTATAATATTTCCAAGAATGTGTTAATAATACTACATATGTCTATAGGCCATATAAAAAGTATGCAATACTGTTTCCTCTCTCTCTCTTTTTATGAAAGTAAAATCGATCAAGAACAATAATATTAAAACCCTGCGTAAACATTTATTTTTTTAAAAACACACATTACTACATATAACTGCGTATAACTACTATTAAAGAAGTATTAATTTGAAGATTATTGGAATTACGTACTTTTTAAATAAAAAAAATTGCATTTGAAAATAATATTTTGTAATACTATTTGTTTTTCTCTTTTTAGAAATAAAAGCCATAACAAAACAACACAGACGTTCATTCAAGGTTTACCCTATCTAATGGTTCCTAAAGCTTTAAAACATTGTATCTCACAGCCTTTCCTTCGAAAAGAAATAGAGAAATAGGTCCAACATCGGTTGTTAGTTTTGCCAATTCTTCCCAACTATGGAATTATTATTCAATAATTGTTGAGAATCATTCACAAAAAAAAAAAAAAATATGGATGAAAAGAACTAATTCTAATTGAATCAATCAACGTTCAATACGCTGATTAGGTGATTAGAACAAGAAACATCGACAGCTAACTCAAAATAAACAGTATATTTTCGTGTTAGTGAGGTAACACCGTGAGCTAGGAATATTACTCTATAGACTATAACTAACTACGCGGTCTCCATGAATTTGACTTTTTAACTTAATGTACATATATGACATATATAACTTTGCTTAAGGTAAGAGAAACTGACAAAAAATGAGATAGTGACGTCGTCTGTGACATAATAAAAAGCGATATCTTGCGTAGGGAAAAAATAACTTACGACAATTTAGAAAAACTGACCAACAGAAAAAAAAAAGGACTTAAACCTTACTGTCTATCAAAAATATATGTCTCTAATGTCTACTTTTATCATATATCAGAACCAAATATGCATTAAAAAAATATTATTCAATCGTTATAGAATCTTATTTCCATATTGTAGACAATAAATTAAT
The DNA here is from genome assembly GCF_016086655.4 of Lepeophtheirus salmonis. Taxonomy (NCBI): domain Eukaryota; kingdom Metazoa; phylum Arthropoda; class Copepoda; order Siphonostomatoida; family Caligidae; genus Lepeophtheirus; species Lepeophtheirus salmonis. Next base: position 48,156,356 of record NC_052135.2, read on the forward strand.
AATTAAAATGGAAATAATCATTTGAGTGAGTTGATGTTTGTTTTTGTGAAAATAAACAAAATTGAGTATCGATCTGTTATTAAATATTACCAAGATTTTATTACGTAATCAAACAACAGCTGCAACAAAAATTAACAGGTTTTGTATTTATTTCATGTCTCTAATTGTAAAAATGTCGGAGAAAAAGCCAAAAAGGCTATACTCCATTTTCACAAAATCACACACTCAAACGATTGTTACATAACAACTGACTTTCCAAAATGGCGTTAACTTTGGGGAGTCAACAGATACTAGATAGATATGATGAGTTCTTATTTACGAGTGCTGCTATCTTCACATTGAGGTCGGAAATTTTTCAGACCACCGTCGTATCTATGGAAAAATCTTTGTTTATTTCAAATTTTGTAGATCGTCTCAAACATGTGTTCATAATGTACTGTTTATTTAAATTAATCGGAGAGGTGTCGTCAACAGTCGATGAGTCACATGCGCATCTACATATTATCTATATTTTCATGTCAAATCAAAAATTATTGTTGTACATATGGTGTGTAGATGATTGAATAATGAAAGAACTAAGTAATTATGTAACATCCCATTTTTCTGTCATTTAACATGTCTGACTAACATAAAAATATACAATATACTTTATTGTCAGCTGTCGATTTTTGTACTTTTGTTCTGAAAATTGATTGTTCAAATTCTAATTTCTTCTTTTTTAGCGGTAAAAAATCCCCAAAAATGTTGAATAATAATTTCATAGTTTGGGAAGAACTAACAACTTATTTTGAGCCTTTTTTCTGTTTCTTTTTGGATGAAAGGTTGAGGGATATAATAAAGGAAACAATGTGATAAACATGTAAATTTCCTTCCTAAAAGTGATTATTACTTTTGTTAACCAGAACTCGTCGTTACCTTTAGTGTATCTCGCCACCGAAAAGAAACATGAAAAAGGACCAAAATCAGTTGGTATTTTGACAATTCTTCCTAACTATGGAATTGCTATTTAATAGTTGTTAGGAATTCGTCTCATTCTAAAAAAACTAATTATAATTCGAGCAATCATTGTTCAGAATACTCATTAGGGAAAACGAAGGAGACACATTGACATTTGAAAAACCAATACAGCGTTTGTTTTTATGCTGGTGATCTAACGCCATAAGAGTATAGGATATTCCAAAGTTAATAGATATACAAGGTTAGACCATCATGTAATCAGGCTTGCTAGAATTTTAAGTTTCATATATCGTACCGACCAATGTTGGTAGAACAAGGTTAAGCAACAGAAGGGGTTATTATATATTTCTTTAGCGATATTTTACTAAATATAATGCCAAGAATAAGTTTTTAAATTTAATAAATTATCAAACACTAAGAGTCAAAATTATGGAACTCTGGCTTCCTCAGTCTTGAAATCGTCCTTTCTTCGACAAGCCAAAATCCCAGCCTTACCTCTGGCAATGTCTTTGGGTAATCTCTGGTATGAAATGTCTCATGGGCTTTTAAAAATAACCACTGCACATACTCTTTTAGTTTTATTTACCTAATTAAATAAAATATATGAGAAATCAAAAATGTTACAACATATTATTATTTACCAAAAAATTTACTTTTGGCATCAAATTTTGTAAAATATCGCTAAAGAAATATCGAGTTTTTTTTTTTACTTTTTAAATTTATGTTGTATTAATAACCAAGACCCGCCCCAATAACGTATGCACTTTGCAATTCGTCACGAACAGACATTGCACGTTGAGCTTATGTCCTTTCACTTGCTTAGGTGGGCTAGAAAAGGGGCATGTCCAGTGTTGGCTTGTACAATGAGTCTCAATTTTTTTCTTTCGAGTTTCATACACCTCTACTTCGGCTTATTAAGCATAGTATGTGTATATTTCATAATTTGATCTTTTTTATATCGGTCACACCAATGTTAATGGACGAAGTCATGAATTACCTTCTTTATGTTGCATGGAGGATTCCCTATAGCAAACTGGTTTTGGCTCTCAATAACCTTTTTTGCAATATGTTCTACAAATTCATTTCTTGTAATGTCAGAATGTCCTTTGTACCATTCTAGATGTATATTTTTCTCACTCCTTCCTTTGATGATGGTTTCTTTACATTTTAAAACTTTTTTACAAGTAGTAAGTGGATTAAAGATTGCAACAATTGCTGATTGGGAGTCTGATCTGATTATTACAATTAACATTGTTCAGTATTTTTTTGTACTTGCAAAAAGCTTCTACACCTTGTGTTATGACAAAAATCTCTGATTGAAACATAGAAACTTCTTTATTCAATGGAACCATTGAATGACAAATTGATGCATCCCCTTTGGTAATGTCCCATCTAGCCTCAAGGGTTCCATTTTCGTCGTTAGACCCGTCTGTATAGATGATCGCGTTAGGATTTTTAATCTGACTATTATCTATCCAAATGCGATTGTGTAGTTACTTGGTTAATACATTCCAACGTATAAGTATTTTACACTATGGAATCGATGCCCACGACATTTTGGAATCCATCACATCCATCTCAGGTATCACGTAATTAATGCTTCGTTCTCCATCTTGATTTCGTCGCCTGTTCCTTGATGTATATGTCCAGAGTAGGAATACCCAAAACTCCCTCCATTCCTACGGTTGGTGTCGATCGAAATGTATGAGTCAATCCTAAGAGTGATTTTCTTTGAATGGTGTTTAACATTTTCCTTGTACTTTTTTTGTAGTGATTCCGTGTCCTCATACTATACTAATGCTCTGAGTCGATGATCAAAAGTCCCACCAAAGTACTTTAAAATGTGTTGCATATCCTATCACTTTGCCATCCATTTCTAATTTGGAAAGTATTTTGATATACCTAAGTTAATAAGATTTCAAAAAGACTATAGCGCTTGATTTTGAAGCGTTAAAGGAAGGACAATTTTCTTTTCCCCGATACAATAACAGTATTGATTGCCCTTTGCATTGCATTGACAAGGGTGTGGGGATGTTTTAAAAACTAATCAAAAGAAGGATGTTGTCTACGTAGCCAACGACCTTAATTGCTCATTTTTTAAATTGATTAATTAAGCTATCCACAGTCATATTACAAACGACCGGCGATAGAGCGCCCCCCTGTGGGCTCCTATGTGTTGGATTGACACAAATTTATCCGCATTTAAGCTTTTCTGTGACCGTACGGATACTTAGTATATTCTTGTACCAGGATGTGATACATTCTGGAATACTGTGTTTTTACATTGCTGCATCACCTGAATGAAATTGTATATAATCAAATGCACCTGTTCAATCAAAACTGACAACAAGTGTGCATTGTTGTTGATAGTTGTATTTTTCTATGGTATCGTTTACTTGTGAAGGGCCGGATCAGTTGATGAGTCCCTTTAAAATAAGAGTTAGGTATAAAAAAAATGAAGTAACATCTCGTATACATTTTTGAAATCTGCATGCCCATAGGTATCTAAAAATGAAAATTTAAAAATATGCATCCAAGATATGGCTTGGACTTTTTGGAAGTGTAATTAAAAGACTATGATAGCTTTAAAAAATGATCTTTTCAAGAAAATTTTGCATTATATTTGGGCCTTGAAACCCATATATTTATATAAAAGGTAAATATTTTTTTACCCATTTAGACCCGCAAAGTGCCCAATTTGGTTAAGACTTTACGATGTTATGATCAATTAAAAAAGTTGAATGATTTCATCAAATGATGTGAGCAAAAGGGCAGGTAGGTCTTGTTGTTTTGCTAAAAAACAGCAAAATGGTGCGGACAAAATATTTCAAAGATCCACTGCCATGGCCATTATGGTGTCTGGCTATTTGAAGAAATGTGAACCGTGCGAGGAGGATTTCATCTTTCTTCAGACAAGACAAGGTGCCAAAATGAAAGTCAAAATTGGAAAGAAAAAGAATACTGCCAACCAATGACTTAACTTAAGTTTATTCATCGACATGGTCACTAAATTTAATCTCAGTGTCAGAAAGACCATCAAGTAAGGGTACTTGCTTCCAAGTGCTTCCAAGACTATAGGTGTTACAGGATCTGTTGCGTCTAATTTAAAAAAAAATGGTTATACTGAAAGGCCATGAGCTTGATTCTTTCTTTGAGGCCAAAATATTAATATTTGATGTCTAGAACGTGGATGAAGAGGGCTCTGACTCTGTGTCTAGCTCCAAGAAGAATGCTTCTAACTATAGAAAAATAGAAAAATGGCTTGTCTTGTGCAATGATCTACAAAATTTTATCAAATACATTGAGAATAGAGAATACAAGAAGTCCATGCTGAAACTTGGCATGGATGGTGGTTGGGTTTTTTTTCGAAGTATGCTTAAGTCTTCAAGAGTAAGATCAATCTTTCACCCGCCCCACCACCTCAAAAGCCCAAAAATACTCAGAGGCGAAGAAAATGTTTCTACTTACAATTATAGAGGTCTGTCCTGAAAATTTCTTTAATATCAGAACCATCCTGGGTCAGTTGAACATAAGTGCTACCCATGTTTTGTATGTTATTTCAAATTGTTAAATATTCTACTTGGAGTGCAGAAAAATACAAATACCAACCTTGCTGCTGGTGTGAGGCCAGGAAACCTTTAGCAGATGATAAAACCCCTTGAGAACTCTTGGCAACATAAAAGAAATCTATAATGATTTTAATTATGCTGGCAAGGAAGACTTACAGGTTGCCAAGGACTTCAAAACTGTATACATAAACCCCTAATTGGACAAGCCATTCATGTAGTCATTTTGGATTTAGCTCTCCCACTAGAACTACTTCTATTTTTGGGAAATGTCAGTAGGAGTTTTTATAGGCTTAATGATTCACTTAAACTTACAGTGCTTTTAATTGGGTCTTCGAAAATTGAATAGTTCGGGAAAGCTATCACGGAGGCTAACTAAACGGCCCCAATTGTGTACTTATGCTCTCCAATCTGGATACTCTTGAGTAAAATTGTTCACAAAGATTGATTTAGACATATTGATCCCCTTCAATTTTTTCTTTTTGGCAAGACTCTTGATTCAAATTATGCCAAACTGATTGAAAACTACAAGAGAGCTTATTGCAAAATTGCTATTACAATTAGCCCCAAGGTGCACTATACCATTGTGCATGTGAAGCAATTTATTGACCGATACCAAGAGCCACTAGGATTTTACAGTAAGCCAGCTATGGAGTCTCTCCATAAGGATTTCAAGGATACCTGGATGAGATAAACAAGAAAGAGTAACCACCGTGACTATGCCGACCTGTCTAGGAAAACAGTAGTTCATTATAATTCCCATTACATTTGAGACATAAAATCCAGTAAATGTCTGGTTATTTTTTCTGTGTTTTATAATGATTTTGGAAAAGCTTTGAAAATGATCCAGTGATTTTTTTAAACTTTTGTTAAATGAAAAAATTATACAAAAGTATTATAAATAAATGTAGTATTGTAAAAAATTAGGGCTATTTCGTGAATGTTATTGCATGTAATAATTTAATTTTTTGAACTTTTTTTAATTAATCATATCTTTGTAACATATGCACCAAATTGGGCACTTTATGGGTCTAAATGGGTAAAACAATATTTACTTTTTAGATGATATGCTTTTATAGTCCAAATATAACACCGTACAGTTGTATAGGCATGTTGGGAATGAAGTGTTCGAATGCCTTTTTCAACTTCTCAGTGTAAAATCAGAGGGATATAGCCGACGATGCTGTCCCCAAGTTATTTCAACTGGCTTCAATTCATCAGGCCCTGAGATTTTGTATTAGCCAAATGAGTTGAAGGATTCCCTGACCTTGTTTATACCCAAGAAGTCTATGTTAAAATAATTTATTTGCATGGATATTCCAGAAGACGTAATGAGTCTACATTGCGGGAAATGAGTTTTCATGAGTATTTTTAGTGATTCGGCAGGTGTTTGGGCGTAGCCCTGATCAGTTTTAAGATGACCAACAAAGTTGTACGTTGTTTTTAGTATCTTATAAGTTAAGCGATATCCTTTGGAACTTCTGCTATGCTGCAGAAACTCCTCCATGATTC